>NW_025946463.1:0-391 GCF_000764305.2 Hyalella azteca
AACGCATGGAACTAAAACAAAGCTTAATATAAAGGAAAAGCTAGAGAAGTGACGGAATTACCTACGATGTCGGAATATACCGCGTTTACCCTAACATAGTTTTCTGTACAGATTAAAAAAAGTGAGCTGGTCCCATCTTACCTCATTGGGGTAACTCCCGAGTAAGGCTGGGGATGGGACCAGGCTGGGGTAAGAAAGGACCAACTGGTATTTCTTATGTTACAAGGTTTTTAATATACCTAAGTACAAATCTGATATTCTATATTATCCATCTAGAAACTCATTATTTGATTAAACAACCGGTATTATTGCAGATTAACTACATCCAAAAAAAAGGGTGTTTTTTTTTTTGAATTATATGTTTTTTGGGGTGTAGATTACGAATCTGAAA
>NW_025946464.1:0-51276 GCF_000764305.2 Hyalella azteca
CGCGCTACATCGGGTAGTTCAGGTGGCTATGAGCTTGTATGCTTGGGTGCTCAAATTTAGCTCTCACAGCCATCGGAACTATGCGCTACAACACATAGTTACGATCGTACCGTGTAGATCAATACGGTGCATCGGCCATATTGATCATAAATCGCGATTTATGGAGAAGCATAATTGGCGACTGGCGTCCAGTGGTGTCCAGTGGCATCCACCTCGGCGTCTTTGGTGCATGAAATCGGCTACCTCGACCTATGTTGTGCCATGCTGTACAGTCTGGACCATGTGCATGATGCACAGTGCACACCACATAGCCTGTAGCCCGTATGCCCCATAACAGTAGCCGTAAGCCATAGTGGCTAACCAGAGCTTTTTTAGAATCAGTTCATTTTTAATTTCCTCATTTACTCAAGATTTAAACCAATTTCATAAGTATGATAATGCTGGTAAGCCTGGTATCCAGGATACTTTACTCAGTTTTACTGGTCTACTTATAGGACTCAAAAATGAACTTGAGGGAGAGTCTAAAAAGCTCTCTGCTTTACCACTATGCCATAAGCAATTTAACAGAGCAAACTCACTTTGCTGCTTATGTAGTAATGAAGGCATGTGCCCAAGGGCCCATAGTGAAAAACCAGAGATTTTTTCAAACAGTTCATTTTTAATATCCTGATTTATCAAGATTTAAACCAATTTCTTATGTATGATAATGCTGGTGCCCATGATACTTCACTGGTCTATTTATAAAACTCGAAAATGAACTTGAGGAAGAGTCTACAAGGTCTCTGCTTTCACACCAGGCTATAGACTTACTAGAGTGGGCCTGTGGGGCCTTTCAGCTCAAGATATTGGCAACTTTTGAAGATCTTCATGATCCACTTTGACCTTACATTAGCATCTTTTGAGGATCTTCATCAGCCAGCTCAACCTTACATTGTAACATTGTCTTCCTGGTCACTCACTGTGCAGAGAGTGGATGAATATTGCAAGATCTTTGGCGACACTTCAGTAGCAAAATTTATGCCTTCAGAAGATCTTGCCAACACATTTAGATTGAAACTCTTTCATTTAATATATTTGTCAGTCTTCAGCCAACTATTTAAAAAAAGTAAGGTTTCCGGTTTGTTGGATTGATCAGTATGCAGTGAAGCTTGTCCGGAAATCAGTTGCGACGAGTTCCCACCAAAAAAATGTAAACATCAAGTTTACGATTACCGTAAACTGGGGTAACTTTGACCACTTTTTTATTTCAAAATGATGCCATTTTTTTACTAGAAAATTAGTTATTTGGGGTGACACGTGCATGCAACCTTGTAAATAAGTTCGTGGCTTGTAAATAGTTTTTCATTACTCAGCGTAAATGGCTTTTCATTAAAAATTACCCGGCGACGCATCTTAAAATTACCCGGCAATGCTTAGGGCTTAAAAACCCATATATTGGCGATGCTGCATCCACCCTCTGCACCATGGCTGGTCATCACTCACCATTGTCTAGAAAGTGCAGCATGTGCGCTAGACCAGAGGTTTGTTTTGGCTTTTGGGATGTACACCAATCATAGTGACAAACCGCAGAATCATAGTGACAAACCGCAGATTTTTTAGAATCAGTTTAAATTTAATTTCCACATCTACTCAAGATTTAAACCAATTTCTTATACATGATAATGCTGGTATCCATGATACTTAACTGGTCTACTTATAGGACTCAAATATGAACTAAAGGTAGAGTCTGTAAAAGTCTGCTATGACATTATGACACCAATATGCCAGGGGACTGAGGGAAGAATGTTAATAGTATGGTACTGGCTAAAATAAAAATGAAAGTGCAACTCTGACCAATGCGTGATTGTGGTGCCATTCTATATGCCTTCTTAATCACCATCTACCTACCAATTGGATTCTGGAGCATGCTGGCTCAAATTGGAGCACACGCCCTGGAATTGGAGTGCATGCTGTGGTTGACTGGACAAGAGCGCCTTGGCACCAGAATTATGGTTGCCAGTTCTACATCCCCATTGCACCTTTCAATTTGACCCCCCTTTGCACCTTTCAATTTGACCCCCCTTTGCACCGAGCAAGGGGGAGTCTTGCTTTGAATTGCACCCCACATCCCACTGATGCACACACTCTATGATTGATGTGGCTGATGCCTGATGATTGACAGTGATACATGTACTCCGTGATCAATGTAGCCAATGCCTGACTGACAATTGGCTCAAACATGTGCTTTACAATAGAATTAGCCAATGCCCAATTATCAACACCAACGCATGTGCTTTTTTTGATTGATGTGAGTTTTGACCAATGCCTGATGATTGACACTAATGTGCGCATTTTATGATCAATTTGGCCAATGCCCGATGACCGACACTGATGCACGCACCTAATGATCAATGTGGCGTAACGCACAACATGAAAACACAATACATAACAACAGAATATATTGTAACAAAACATAACACCCCACATTACAACGCAACATATCCTAACCAAGCACATTATAATATATCATAACATAACACATTGTAACACAACATAACATAATGCAACACATTGTAACACATAACATGACACAAGATAATATAACAGAACCCATTATCACAGAACACATTTTAAAACATCATAACATCAAACAAAACATAAACCATTTTAATACAACATTTCATTACAAAAACCATTATAACACAACATAACATAACCAAATATAACTCAGTACTCACTGCAGTGAATGACAGAGAGCGCATTTTCTCGTCAATGATAACGTGAAGTGATGGACAGACAGACAACACATTGTAAGACAGACAGACGGACATGATGAGCACAACAGTGCCTTTCTTCATAAATGAGAAAATGCGCTAAAAATTATCACGTATCAAAACTAAACCGAGAATAACAACATAACACATCATAACATAGCACAGTATTACAACATGACACAACACATAACATAGCACAGTATAATAACATAACACATCACAAGACTTATAATAAATCCTAATTTAGCCCAAAGCATTATAACATAACAATCTGTTGTGTTCATAATCTGTTGTGTTATACTATGTTGTGTTCTGCTGTGTTATGTTTTGTTACAATATATTCAGTTATGTTATATATCATTACCCCAATTTTTTATTTACCATTGCAAATTCAAAATATTGTTCAATATATTGAAAAAACTACTAAGAAATTTTTTAATAAAACAACTTCTCTGGTCTTCAATGAAACATGCTTAAAGGAATAAATTCTGCCAACCTATAACATCAAAGAGGGTAATAAGGCACCAGCAGGGTAAATTGGGAAAATCCTCCAACATTTCGTAGAACTGTTGTAGCAACTTATCTAATTAAAATATTGCAGAACAAAAAATGGTGGCATAGAGTTCAACATATTTCCTGTCTTTATACTATGTAGCATAAAGCAAGTTAAGAAATCAAACATTTCCTACCTCTAAAAAATCCCTGAAAAAAGTGTGAAAAGTGAGATTATGGAAAAGTACCTCTGCTGAGGTCTGAAGCAAAAAAATGCCATACTAAAATATTTTACTTACGTAAAAGTTGCACACAGGTGTTTGTTTAAAAAATTATTGACAGAATTTGCATTTCTCATTAGAAAATGGCAGTCATTTCTGCAAGATGAGATAATAAGGGGACAACCCCCCCCCCTGGTGTAATAAGGGAAACCCCTAAAAAGGCATTTACAGTAGAACCTTGATTAGCAAAGGCTCCAGTTAACAAAAAATCAATTACAATGACAAATGTTGGTTGCATTTACCTTGCTCAGCAAAAAATTTCATTTATCAAAAATTAATGCATTAATGCAATTAATGCATTTTCAGTAAAAATTAATGCATCATCAATTCATCAGTCATCACAAAATTGTGCACAGAATGTCTTAGATAGAATTGTGCACCAGGCAACATAGGATGAAAAATATTTGACCTAATCTATGATTTATTTTTCAATCATTTTTATAGTTATCATATAGATTATTCTTTTCTGTTTCAGGTATGTTTTTACATTTTTTTTTTGTTATAGTGAATTCACTTGACCCAATTAAGGGGAGCATCAGGGTCAAGAATCACAAATTTTGGCTTTTACTGTTTTTATGCTCTTCTTAGAGCTGACATTCTGACCTATCCAACGGTACCTACCAAAATCATCTCTATGTTGATTTATTTGTTCACGACAGATCCCAAAAGAGTTACCTTTCGTTGAGTCCTTCACAAATCTCTACTGGGAACCTTAACTGCACCTGCACATATAAGCATCATCTGACAGCCTTGAGCTCAATTACCCCCAAACTGTCATGCAAGAAGGTGTTCATGCAGTTGTTCTCTGCATTGCTGACTATCTCCTAAGTAAAGGAACACGTAACATTGCTATCATTGCTGCGGGAAATGCCAATATTTAGCGCAGTGCAACCGGCCGACCATTTGTCGGCTCTCCTGAACATCGCACTTATTTTCACTGGGAAACTATCTCCTCCTACAGTTTTGAAGCTACAGAATTGAGAGATACACCATTCGATTTGCAATAAAAAGATCTAGAGGATGATCATGGCTTTTTTTTCAATATCATTATAGTTTTGAAAATATTTTGAAAAAAGAAGGGAGGCAGGAAGGAAAACTAAAAAATTTATGTAAAATGCCCCCCCTCCACCCACAAAAATTAGAATTTCAAAAAAAGCCATGATGAACTTCTAGATATGGTCTTTATGCATCGAATGATATGTGTCTTGATGTAGCTTTAAAATCCTCAGAGGAGATAGTTTTCTATGGTACCCCCATTTTGGACATTTTCCAAGAATTTCATATTTTATTTAATTTTTTTTAATTTACATGAGCAAAATATTCCTATTTTCTGTGTTTGTCCCATATGTATGACCCAGATGCTCCTCTTAAAATGGTGTGAAATTACAAGCTGTCCTGTAAGCATACAGATACAGAAGAAATGCTTTATGGCTGCTGATATGAAGCTTGCAATGGACAAGGTTGTTGTAAATGCTCAATGGCATGTCAATTGATATGGTAGTATCACATCAATGATACAGTAATGTATGGATATGGTAATATCATATCAATAAAGGAAAAACAAGTAAAAACCACCATAAATGTCATTTATTCTACATCTACATCATCTGCAAAGGAAGAGGAGGACTTCAGAGTACTGTTTGTAATAAATGGGTACACTTTGCATGCTTCAAATGTTCAAAATTAAGTTTATTTCAAGTGTCTCAAATTACCCCATTTCCAGGGGTAATTTGGGAAGTTTTTATTTTGTGTCAGGCACCTTACAAATAGCATATGGAATTTTTTGGAAATGCCATACGATAGCCCTTGCAAAGAGCCATAAAATGAGCCCAAACTTGTTTATGAAATGTTTCAAGGTAAGAAGTTATTGACAAAAAAATGCTCAAAACCGTCCCTTATTACTGCGTTTGACAGTACTAGTACTGTTAATAAAATATTTGAGCTACATTTACTATCTCCTCTCAATTTCTGCAGTCAGGTCTCTTCTAGAATAACTGAATCTGACGTGATCATTCAATAAATTACTATGATTATTTGGGTTATGGAAAGTTTCAGATGGTTACAAAACTTGGAGCTCTTAAACTTATAATAACAGGCAGCTTTTTGACAATCCTCAATAGAGCAACAATGGCTTGGAGATCCCACGGCAAAGATCATGCAGATCTAATCCGGAATCTGAGGAGTAAGTTAAACTTTTTGGTACTTAATCTGTATATACTATTATGAACTTTTTTTAAACTTTTTAAGGGATTTGATATTAATTTAATTTTATGAAGTGTTTTTCTCTGAGTGTGATTCCAAATTCCTTCTCTTGGTTTTCTGAAATGTTGATGTTCATATGAGAAATTGGAAATCGAACAATGAATTCCAATAAAACCTTGTTAATATATTTTAGTTTACAATTGTTCTACAGTTTGCTGCCCAGAGCCTCATATTGGATTAGATTAATAAGGATTTAATTTAAAATTTACTAGGATGGGTAAGAATTAATGTTAACATATGATTGGTTTTCTCAGGCAATGGTGTTATCACCAGCGATGCTGTGGAGAAGGTCATGCTGATGGTAGATCGGGGCAAGTATTCTAAGAACAGCCCATATCAAGACTCCCCACAAGGCATTGGTTATGGTGTTACCATTAGCGCTCCTCATATGGTAGGTATTTTCTTTTACAGTTGTTTCTATTTGAATTATCATGAAATTACGGAAGGAAAAATTGTGCTTTAGTCCTATAGCCTATAGGAGTTTAATTTGGCAATGCCCTCTTACCATCCTTAGTGTTTTCACTTGACCATTCCATGGGTGGATGGCTCATTTAGGGTGTTATTCTTTTTATGCCATCTTTGACAATTTTTAAATTTGCTATTTTGTTGACAGCATGCGTGCGCCCTGACACTGCTGCAAGACCACCTCAAGAAAGGCAACAGAGCCCTGGATGTTGGGTGTGGCAGTGGTTACCTAACTGCTTGCATGGGTCATCTGGTGAGTGGTTCATTTAATTTCCATCACTATATTTCTTTATTCACTGGACACTAATTGTGCTAGTAAATGTTCACAGAAATGCCCTCATGTTGCAGGGACTCCTTGCTGAAAATAATAACTTGAGCATCACCTGCTATTAAGTTTATATAGAAATGTTTATATTTTGATCATGGAATGATTTTCACATGGAGAATGAGTTATCAGGTAATGAATTAAATTACTTTACGGGCAGGTGGGAGAAGGAGGGCTCACTGTAGGGATTGACCACATCCCTGAACTGGTTAACCAAGCACGTGAAAACATCAATAGTGACAGTCCAGAGCTGCTAAAGTCTGGCATTGTCCAACTTGTTGGTTAGTTAATGTGGAAGAATGATCAAAGGTGTATTATGTTTTTTGTTAGCATTGAAAGAAGACAATCTTCACATTTTTCTGCATGCAAAGGATATTTTATTAAGGAGGGCATTAAATTGAATCAAAGTAAGATCTTGAGACCATGGGATGAAGATAGCTAGTAAGCATTTGAATAATGGTCATTGGTTATTTCCGGATATCTTGTTCTTGGAAAGCGCAAATGCATAGAATGGGATCTGTGTCATAAACTAGCTTTGTTTGTTATAAAAAATTGCTAGGCATCAACAGTTCCCTACACTTGAAAAAGACCACTATTTTTAATTCACATTTTTTGATGACAGTGGGGGATGGACGTAAGGGATACGCTGCTGGAGGTCCGTACAACGCCATCCACGTGGGAGCAGCAGCGCCTGAGCTGCCCCAGAGCCTCGTTGACCAGCTCGCTCCTGGAGGTCGTCTTGTGATCCCTGTGGGGCCAGAGCGAGGCAGCCAGAACCTGGAACAGGTCGCCTCATGTTCCACTGTCTAAGCCAGGGTGTCCTTTTATTTTGAACTTTTATTCTCATGTCAGTTCTTTAATAAACTATGACAGAGCTGAACTTCAAACTAATAATGAATTTAACTTCAAAGATTTGTATTATTATCAACGAATTTTAAAAAATCTGTCAGCATTCAATCATTTTTATTATTATAATTAGAATTAAAACGTTAAATATATACCTACTGTAATTCCTATTGAGGTTTGTATCAGCGTTTTATGATTCACATTTATAGGATTGCAAAGTTTATCACTATTATCAATGGCTTACTCTAGATTCTCTTCCATCACAGTGCAACGGCCTTCTTTCTTTATAAGGCCATTGTTCTGAATGAAAGATCTGCGCCATTATCTGCTTAGATATACCTACTGCCTCTTTCCACTTTGTCATTGCTCTGACCGTGAGCCATCACGGAGATTCTCAATGATTTTTTCCTTCATTTAATTACGATAGATCGTATGTTTAACATCTGACAGTGCTGTTAGCTTCCAACCCTCAATTCCTGGCCTGACATTTTTTAAATGAAAATGTTCTTCGACTCTTTCCCGCTGTCAAGGAACATAGTGCTGTTGAAAACAATGTGCAGAAATCTTGTTGATTAAGCACGAAAGCCCACTGCCTCTATCATCAACTCTGAACCATCTGGACGACATTAAATGACAACTTGTTTCACGCACGACGTTCCTCACTTTCATATCTTCCAAAAGAACCGTTACACAATCTCGGCAGGGCCATCAAATTATGCCACTGAACAATACCTAATGTTTTTTTAGTTATCACTTACCATGTTGTGCCTGCTGATGAAGCCGGTAATTTTTATTTACCTCACCTGGCGCTACAAATTGATATGTGAAATGTCTTGATAATTATTGCCAGAAGCTTCCCTTTTACTAGCTCCCTACCTAACTGTCATTTGGCAGTTTCTGTTTCATAACCAATGTCTGGTTTTATTAATGTTTCCTTTATTTCCCAGATTGACAAACTTGCGAACGGAACAGTGCAGCGTACCAAGCTTATGGGCGTGGTGTATGTCCCCCTTACGGATAAAGAAGCCCAATGGCCGGGCAGGTAATTACATAAAAATATCGTATGATAGCTGCTACCAACTTCTGTTTATATTTTTTGAGTAAAATAGCATCGTCCAGCCAATCGCAACGTTTGAGACCTGAGCTAATCTCAACTGGCATTACCTCGACTTGCATCTTAAATTTAATTTTCAGCGTGATCATTGCTTGAACCAATGTCCAATCTATGGCAAGGAATTATTTTCATACAACTATAATTACATAGTTATTCTCCTTCAATGGGATGTTGCGATGCGGGTCCTTGCTTTTCACAGTCTTGAGATGTACGACGAGCACAGGTCCGTCGGAACGGACTGCGTGGCTCAGTTATGGGGTTAAGTTTTCATGTAAGCAGGATACCTTGCCCTTCCTCATCTGCTTCTCGTGCGGGTGGCCGACGTCTCGTGTAAGCGAGCGCTTGTATGCTGGTCTTCGTTTCTCTTGCTCACTTGTCTCTTCTCCATCTTTGATTCTTTCTCTTAATCTTTGATACTTTATCGCAGCTAGATCAGTTCTGGGTGCAATATAGTCAATTAATAGACACTTTTGTTGAAGTTTAGGGTTTTTGCACTGGAAAGTAAACATTAATTGAATTCAATTAATTATTTATGCGAGCAGTCTGAATACAGGCAGCTCAGGTAGGCCATGCTCAAGTAGAAACTGCGCAAACTAAAACGAAACAAATTATAATCTCTCATTCAATTCGGTCGCGATCGTTCTTCTAACATTTGTCTTTCAAATCAGTAACTGTTGCATTCTTCTATATAAGTGGCAGATGATTGCTATTTAATTTTATCTGTAGGCATAAATTGTTGCATATCTTTGGCAAAGGATTCATCCGTTTTGTTTAGAAAATTAAATATTCGTTGCGCCAATATTAAACACTTTATTTACTAATGGAATGGTGCGCATAAAATGTGGACGAATTAGTTTTGCACTCGAAGATACACATCATTTCTATATTAACGGTCTTCGTAAATCGTTATTGGGAAACTTGCTACAGTGTATTTTTGGAGTATAAAATGGGGAACTTGAGTAATTTATACCTCTACTGGTGATGATTAACTTCTGTGCAAAACTGAATCGACATTTGGAAATGCTTTGACTTCCTTTGAAGTGCGTGATCATAATCAGGAAGATATATGTAGTTCCTATCTGCTACATTCTTTACGACGCTTGACAATAGTTAAATGGGAAATTGGTCTGATTGCAGGTCGGAACTGTGAGTGCTGCTCATTGGCTGTCACAGGTGCTGCTGCGGGTGTTGGCCGTGCTGACTGGCGCTCCATCAGACATATCGTCGTGGTCCTGATGCTCAAGTGGACGAGCATTGGCAGCAGTAACTGGACACGTTTAGTCCGCGACTGGACACGTAGCTTGTAGACTGTCCCAAGTAACATTGCAACAGAGATGTGTCTGGAGATGGTGTGTCCAGAGATGATGTGTCCGGGGATGGTGTGTCCGGGGATGGTGTGTCCGGGGATGGTGTGTTCGGAGATGGTGTGTTCGGAGATGGTGTGTCCGGTGTAATGTTCAGCAGTGTTCTCAAATTCTCTAGTCGTAGACAATCCTTTTGTAAGAAATGTTCCTGGTGTTCAGCATCATTTAATACTCAAGATGCGAACTGTACATTTCTATCATAATGCAATCTATTATCGCTGGTTTTCTGGTGAAGCTTTTAAAATTTTTGTGTAGCCGGGACATGAATCAGCCAATCTAACGCTGAAATTCAAGGTGACGTGATTTATTGCAGTAAAGAAGACGGCAGAGTATTTGCCTAAATTAAATTGTTGATTTGCCCCGTTTGTGTGCCAAGCTTCACGAGATATTTCCCTTCTCACTCGTCGATTCTATGTTCACGTGGATTTCATAAGCTTCTATGAATAAACTGATGATCGTTGGCTCTCTTATGCGCCAAGGAATACCGCTACTATTACCCATGTTTGTTGCACAGCGCCCTGCAGGAAATACGTTGAAATATGTAGCCCTGGAAAATGTCACACAGCGACAGGAAAATACGTCACATGTCTCGCGTTTCTTTTACAAGCTAATGAGATTAAATGGCAGGCCATTTTTTGCCTCTCATTAGGCCAGTAGATCAAGTGTCTCGTACCGCCATGGCAGCGCCTACCTTGTTCATGGTGGAAAAGGAAATGATTTTGTACATATCATCTAAGTGTAACTCAGCTGTCCCGTTGACTAGTTGGAAATCATTTAAACCTGGGATAAAAAATAATTGTCCTAGTGCAATTTCGGCAATGGAAAATTAGCGAAAGTCGTTGATAGTATTGAGTCACTGTCGTGTCCCTAAAATGCCGTTTCAGCTATTTGTTATATTCTAGTGTTTTGTTCATTGTTTAACATCTTATATATGATTATATAATTGTTTTGTTTATTTTTGTGAGACTTGGAACAGTTGTGATAAATTTGCCGAATTTAGAGTTGAAAGGAAATTTCTGTCATTTTAATCGAAACTTCTACCACTTACATTTGACAAAATATTTCACATCTTGCAACATTTGTTTGTTTCTTGTGTCTATTTAGAGTACCTATAACTTTCAAAACCGTAAGCTATTGATAGTCATATTCGTTTCTGTAAATAATTGGTTTAAGTTTATAGTTATGATAATCTATAATTTTTGTGACGGATAAACCTTTAATAAAGTTGAGCTAATAATTCAAGAAGATATTGAAGAGTTCTCCCAATCTTGATTTGCTATCAAGTTTTATGACACAAACATGTGAGCACTTCAATTTATTAACTGCTTGCTTCGAAAATAAATGCAGTGTTTGAATTGCAATAAAGACCCTTTTATACCTGGGAGAAAGTGCAGGAATTGTGGTTGTCCTAAATAAATTCAACAAGAGGAACACTTCTTAATCTTCTCTAAGAAATGTGAAGCAGATGCGCTTCAGTACTGCAGATTGTACCCAGATGGCTGCGGGCTTGCTACAGCTGTTATGTCTTTGAAGTAGTTTTTTTTGGTGGCTCAGAAGCCAGTACACCGATATTATGTTAATTATGCTTATGCTTAGCAGACATCATTGCACAGATATTTTATTGTCCTATTTCATTTGTATCCTTCAGGCTCAGCTTTGAGTATATTTATGTTATGCCTTAAATTTATTAATATTTTTATTCTGCGTTTTCTTGTTTTTAATGATGACAATAGCAGGTTAGCAAATAAATTTGAGATAAGGTTAATTTATCAAAAGTTTGCCGTTTAAATTTTAACAATTTACTGGAGTAATTTACGCTCATTACGTGAGTAGTGATGCCTGATATATGAATGAACCTATACCATTATTCTGGATGGTTAAACCTAAAGTCAATCTTTAGGTCTTTTACGCGAATTCGTTCAGCAAAGTTGACGTCAACCATAATGACTGATATACGAATGAGCTTATTCCTCTGTTTTGGATGGTTAAAGTCAACCGAAAGTTTGAAGAAAATTGTTGGAGATACTAATACTGTATTGCTGCCTGTTGAGTTTGATGTATTCAGTAACAAATATCGAGTTATCCAGCTGCCCTTCCCTTCAAATTCGTTACATTTTTATAGAATTCGGTATTTACTGCAACATCGCTCATAACATTTTCATGTGCCATGTAAGGGGCGAGATTATCTCATCCGTTTGACGGCTGCAGATTCCGCCGAATCAGAAATTTGTACGGTCATGTAATCGATAATCATACGAACTTATTTTACAGGTACGTGGCTTCTTTAACTATATTTTTGGCGAGAGAAATTCCTTGTGCTCAAACTTGAATGTTGTGTTGTGCGTCAATCGTCAAGATTCTGAATGATACGTTATTACTTGGTTATTGATTCATCCCAGGTTTAAGGTGTTCTATATCTTTGAATCTTGTCTGCTGCTAGGCAGCAGGTGAATCATTCAATTTCGACGCTCCTCCTCTACCCCATACGCGCAAAGACCCTCTCCCACCTATGGCCGCCGCACTGCTCGCTACGCGCCTCGCACGATATTCCGTTGCCCTCGTATCTAAACCAACTTGATGCCAACGTATCTAATGCTTTGCTTGCTCCCGAGACAATATACTGTTTGAATGACGAAGTTGGTAGCAAAGACACTGGACGTTGTGATTATTACCCGAGGTAAATATTATTGTGTCGTAACGGGTTAACGAGAATGTCATGCTTGACGTTATGGGCTCGCTAAAGTTTGACTACATAACTTCGTTCTTCAAATCATCCAGTTTTTAATTTATTTGTCGCTTAACCAAATTCTGGAATATGTCTTCGTTTTTTCCAGGTTTGAATTAAAAACCTACATAGCAATTGATAGTTATTTTCACTTGCCCTCTCGATACATCTTGTTGGATTGAAGATATGGATGACATAAAGTTGTTGTTTTCATACCCGTATTGGAATCGTTCATTTTAAACTATGGAACTACAATACTGCATGACAGTCTTGCACATGGGAGTAAATGCCGGAAGTTACTGGTGTAGTTAGAAACACTGCCTGGTACTAGTGAAGGCGTGGTGGAAACCTACCCTATATTTCGAGCTCAAAATAAATGGTGCGAAGAGGCTACGGTTTGCGGGTACATTGTAAACTTCAAAAAATCATTTTAGCTTTATAATTAAAAGTTATAACTAAATTCACACTTAGCAATGATGAACAAACTGCCACCACAATATTGCTTATTTTAAACTATTGTCTATATCAAGAAAATATTTGCAATAGGTAAAATAGTTTAATTCTAGTCAAATTATACTTTGTACGTTGATATTTCACTAGAAAAACAATCGAGCATCAAAGAAATTCGGACCATGGGACGAAAATCTCTTAGAGGTGAAATAATTTAGACGAAGATCTGGCAACATGCACTGCAGCGGCAGTTTCACACGCAGAGCACTGAACAGCCTGTGCCACTGGCAACAGTAATTTTTGCTCCAGGTGGGCCAATAAATATGAAGACTTGTAGCGGACTAAAAAATTATTACAACAATACAAGATAAAATAATTATGCACTAAGAATTGAAGGGTTATGTCTTTCTGTAAACTGCAGTGACTGGCGGGTGACACAGCGTTCACCTGATGAAGGCACCTGAACTCGTGTTGAGAAGCATGAGAGATACCAACTGTACAGATACCTCACTATTAATTTCTTTATGTAATTCTTTTTAATATAAAATATAACAATGCCAATTGAAATAATATAATTTGAGTATTCTGTTAATTAAACTTTATGATGAGCAAACAACACGAGAATTGCACGCAGTTAAAAGGGTGTGGTACACAATAGAGCACTGCAGAGTAAAAAAAATTCCAATTTCGCTTGACCCATTAATAACTGGAGAAATTCTTTAAAGTAAGCAAGTCTGTGAAATTAGAAATGATTAAACAAAGTCCGATTAAACCTTATTAACCATGTAATTTGGCCTGAATTTAGATTACCATTGCCATGCCTTCTGATCACTGCCTTACATGAAGGCATGAACCCTTACTGCCTACTTGCCTTACATCTGAAGATCTCTCATCGTCAAGCATCTCGAGAATTGTAATAAATTTCCGCTTTTTAAATTGTAAAATAAATTGCAGTTCGGCAGCAGAGCTCTAAATATAAACTGGATGGAGAACCACAGGCATTTTGGTGGGCTGAAGAAGGATTTAAAGATCTTAACTCAATACTCTGTCAGAGTGTCTTCAGGTTCGAGGATCTCAAAAGAAGAACTGCAGGAGGTTTCAGAATCTAGAGCCTCGTCACCGAGGGCATCACTGAGAAGGCGCATGCATTCCGATCCTCTCACGTCATCAGCCATTTCATCGTTGGTCAAAGGTTGTATTGGTTGGAATTCGCATGAACTAGGGCTAAGAGTAGAAGAGTCTACACTTCTGGCACCACTACATTTATTACGAGTGCAGTGAGAAAAAACTTTCTCGTCTTCACAGGGCAGAGGAGAAGTATTGCTCGCAGGATACCTCGAGCCGTATTGGCTACTGAGGCTTGGCTCCAGTGCAATCACTTTACCAGCTACGCTGCCAGGTAGTTCGCCTATGGCCGTGACAGCAGCAGCTGCAGCAAAGGGCAGGTCGTTGTGGCGCGGCGGTGATGCAAAATAATTGTCATGAAGACCTTTTCCCAGCTCAGGGTCAGAGACTATGAGTTTAGATACGCACTGTTCCACCAGAGACCCCAACGTTGGAATATCTGAAAACCAACAGATTAGATGAAGAGAACTTTCGTCAAAAATTTGAGTGAATAAGCAAAATAACCAAAACATATTATCTCTAAGGATTGAACACTATAATAAACAAAGACGCCTAAAAGTGCATGTGCCACCAACCAGAAGGAAGCGCAGCGGGATGAACAGAGCGTCCATCTGCGGGAGTTGAATCTCCGGCAGGGGCTGCATCAACGGAAGGAGGCTCTGAAGCAGCCTCAGGCTTGGTCCAGTCAAAGAGCTGCGAGCGCTGGCGAGGCCCTGACAGATACTTTGCCTGCTCCTCCTCACTCAGGTTGATGAAGTTCTGCCACACCTGTTCAAACATAGATATTATTAATGAGCCACTGCATTCACATATAAATATATACCTAGCTATGGCTAGGACCAACACAGTATGCCAAAATGAGAACAAATTTGATGTTTACTTAAGACGAATCAACTGAAAGCAAGCCCAAAATTATAAAAATTCAATTTCAAGCCAAAAAATAAGTACGGAATACTTAAATGCAGAATCAATGGAAGAAGCCTGAAGAATTAGTAAAAGGGAATAATTCAGCCATAATTAAATGAGGCAGCATACAATAAGTTCACACTCATTATAATGCAATGACAGAAAAGTAGACTTATATAATGACAAAATAATTTTTCATAAATGCCCTCATCTTTATGTGATAGTAGTGAGGCGAGTAACATTTTTTACTGCCAATGTACAACGACATTAAAATGGTGGGAAAGTTACCATCATCTTGGACGGGCATTCAAGAAGTTGCATAAAAGGTGAGCGGTAGGGCTTGACAAAGAGGTGAGACTCCTCTTCATAGCCCTCCACTAGCACAGCCAGTGCTGCTTCTATAACATACATTAATATCAATAACGAGTGAGCCGTACGGCTTAACAAAGAGCTTACTCCTCGTCATAGTCTTATACTAGCACAGCCAAAGCTGCTTCTGTAAAAAAAAAAATTAATTAACTGCTAAAAAACTATTGCTATTCCTTACAATGAACTTTGACTGCAATAACAACTTTCTTACTGAAAATACAAATATTTCAATGAGATGCCAATTCATTGTCAGATTCAGAAGTCTGCACCACCATCATATGCATTCTCTCTGTGAACCCTTCAATTCAGGTTTCCACTGTCAATAGTAATAATTTCAAATAATACTTATAAACTTATTGCCATTCTGACATCGGCATTTTCCGCATTCAAATTTTGACAATTGTCAATTCAATGCATGGACACCTATATATGGCCAAATTGGCCGTAAAGTTTAGAAAGTCAAGTTTTTCACACACAATATCCAGGTGAAGAAAATTTGGAATGGAATAAGCGAAATTAATCAAAAATTTAGCAGGCAAACTCTAATATGGAAATTCAAACGGCTTTCATAACACATCTAAGTTAAATTTGAAAATTTATATTATCCTGTAAACCCTACTATTCTTGGCCATTTTCAGGCCAACTAGAAGAGAATAGAAACAATGACTAGACTTTATTGCAAGAAATGGCCTCATAAGTGCCCAGTTTGGGCTTGCGGCTACATTATCCTGACTCTGTCATTTTCCAATATAATACATACCTACATAATTGTACCACACTATGGGTAAATAATATGTATCCATCAGCAGCTACAACACTTCAGAATGTAAGTAACTACACTTGAAAAAAGAAGTACCGCAGATACCTACCAAAATTATTTTATATAGGTATAAGCATTTCCATGTACAAATATCAAGACCTCACTAAACTAGGTCATTAAATTTATTATGTAGCTGTATGTTATTATTATTAGATGACAACCATTCATATTAACATGGCAAATCAAACCAACATTTCATTTTTTATCAATAAAGCACACATGATAAATCATCAATGGTCATTTGTGACTTGTATACTCTGGAAGTAATAGAATTTTTTTCTATTATATATTTACAAGGATTATTATGCTTTGGGCTTTTAGTCACAAAAATACTATTTCTAGCACAAATTGCATAAGATTGAAAATAAAACCATTATTTGAAGAGTAGAAAACAGATTATTTCCCTGACCAGAATATGCTGAAAGTTCATGAATGCAAGCCAAGAAATTTATTGGATAGTTCCAAAAAATATACTGTATGAAAAAACTATGCAAAGCCTCTGGTTAAATAGCTAACCCACAAAAAATAACTTGCCATTCTGAGCTTTCCTCCTCTTGCGGCGGCCAAGAAAGCACTTGTGTGAAGAGCATTTCTCAAGACGCTCAAGAAGTAGATTTGGGTTGCGTCGTATGGGGCAAACAGGAACAGCCACTAGTGAGCCTGGAGTGCTGTCACCACTAACACTCAGGCAATCACTAGCAGATGGAGTAAGAGGGAGGGTCTCAGTACTGAAAAAAATAAGATCTTAGTAAATCTCATTCTTAAAACACAAAGAACTATCAACTACATAATTTAACAAACAATTATGTTTAAAATGTGTGTGGACATTATAATTCTTTCTATATTTATATATTAAAGTAGTTATTTCCATTTTTCATAAAAAGAAGTAACAACAGGACAAAGCAATGATTAATAGGTTAGCAATAATTACACGGGAAAGTTTTTGATAAATCAACACACTTTATGAAAAAAATTTTTATGTAGTTGAAACTAAGAACAAATTTCTGCTCAGTGCTCACATAACATGAATGATGAATCTACCAATACCTTGGTTTCCTTACTTCACTTAAATGTTTGCTAATTAACTCATCCCATTATTCTCATGAATTGGCAAGAGCCTAGCGGCTAGCAGGCACTAGTTCCACACTCAATTGGAAATTTGGACAGAAGCCATATGTGAATTGGACAAGAAACACCCATAACTATGGCAAATTAAAACTGTTCTTATGGCCTTTTCCAATTATATCAGTAAAAAATAAGAAAAATTGCTTATTTCTTGCACAAGATTTTTAAAAATCACCCACAAAACAACCATTTTTGCCTGCAATTTTAGGAAATTTCTGCCCAGTATTCCTAATAGGGTTACACAAATAGCGGAATTCACAAAAGTTCATAATTTCATGGGCATGGCAATTGGCAGGAGCAGCTGCCAGCATCTTCATACTCACAAGATCTCACTGGCACTGCCTTGAGACTCATTGTGGGGCTTCCGACCAAATATGTCCGTGATGGCAACCATTATCTCACGGCAAGACAAATTGTTTTATGTTCAGTATTTTCACAGTCAAAGAATAAATTAGGTAAGTTTTGAAGTTGATGGTTCACTGTGGACCTGTGATTAGATGTAAATGAATATCTATTATATTAATATTGCTTCCTGTAAAAGTAAGAAAGGAATTAAATATGCAAGAATAGAACTTTTCTTCATTAGGCTACTTGAATTTAGTTGAATTATAAATGTAAAAGCATTTACTCTAAAAAGTTTGTTAAAAAATCAGAATATTTCATGAAAAAAATTTTAAATTCCACCCAGGCTAGGCAAGAGCGCTGGCGAGGCCCTGACAGATACTTTGCCTGCTCCTCCTCACTCAGGTTGATGAAGTTCTGCCACACCTGTTTAAACATAGATATTATTAATGAGCCACTGCATTCACATATAAATATATACCTAGCTATGGCTAGGTATATATTTACTATTGTCAGTCATCATTAGTGACAAGTGTCCTTAGTCTTAGTGCAGATGCATGACAACTGACAAGACATTACAGTGATTAGACGAACACACCAGGACATTTTCAGCTTAATTTAAGCAAGTTGCTACTTTTAATTGGAAGGAAGAAAGAAGTCATAATAACATAGATTATTTGTAAATTGTGAATACGAATACCGACTAGTCGACTAGCTAATGAATAGCTAACTGACTAAATTGTGTGACTAGTGACTACGGCCATATCTACTCGGCGTCGGCAACTGCAAGTCTGCAATCTGCATAATTGTCACCTATTCCATGCAGAAACTAACCTTTTTTCACTAGCCTCTTACTGTCTTTTTTCACTATGATGTAGGCTTACCTACTCTCCTATACTGGTTTGCAGTTTGCACTTAATCCCATTCCCAATAATAACAAAGTAACTATGTGAAACTAATCAAGTGACAATACCTAGTAATGTAAATATTTCCCTTGTGTTGTCACCCTGCCCCCTAACCAAAGATAGTTTATTCAAAGTATATTGTTCATTAACTTCATTTGTTTGTTCTGTTTTCTCTGTGTTGGCTGTTGCTGTTTTTTCTTTCTGTTTCATCTGAGAAAAATTCAGAACTGATAGGTTAGGCAGAATATAGAAAAAAGCAATACCTAATAATAATAAAACTGAAATAACCAAACCATAATAATATCGCAAATAGTCACTCAGGGCCTAAGAGTAAGAGGCCCCATAGCTAATATAATTATCAAATACACAGTGCAATAATTGACAAATAGCAATAATAAACCAATGAATTTCCCCTTGAACTTCTCTTCCCCTTGATTACTTCTCACCCTTAACACAAACTTTCACACCTCTTCTAAGCCTCTTCTCTTTAACAATTAATGTTGCTTCCACCTGGCTTGGTCTCCCTTTTCTTCTTCTTACTAACAAATGAAAATGTGATGCGTGGCTGATGGCCGTTGCAAAGGCCTGACCCTGAAATTCTTTTTCTCAGAGTCACCACGCCCCAAATCCAAATCCAAATCCAAGAACATCTTAAACAGCACAGGCCCAGCGGCACTGTGACAGCGCTTTCCAGTTGCCACTGGCTGCCAAGTGCCCATATTAACAAATTGAGAATCTTCTACATTCTACCTAATTTTTATTCAATATTAGAATTGAAATAGAAATGACCATAGCCAAAATTATACACAATATTAACTGCAAATCATATTAGTTCCATAACTGGACAGAACTTACAGTCTACAGAACAGAATTATTCGTGATATTCAGTTGATTTTTGATAGGCATGAAGTAGAAATAATATGAATTTAAAAATTACTTTTTAAAAAAACACTTCTAATTTCTAAATAAAGAGGCCTAACTGCCGCCTCAGGGCCCAGGCAGGCCAGTGTCTCAGCTGTTACTGACTTACTGTTACAGTGTCAACTGTTACACTTACACATGTATAATGATTTTCTTATTTTACTTTTTTTACATTTTTATTCAATATAAAATTTCAAGTTTTAGATTTATTTATTCCGTCAATTGATTCGTGCATTGTCTCTCCAACTTTATCAGTTTATGCAAGTGTGCAAATTTTCGGATCGATTGGACAGGTAAAAGTATGTTAAATATTGATTATAAGATTTGTAGCAGACTAACAACAAGAAGTAAAGTTAAAGAGAAGTGTTGTAAAAATCCATCTGATTCTTCTAAAAAATCTCTGGTTTGCCACTAGCACTAGCCACTAGGTATGCCATCGAGTGCGGAGTGCCTGCCAGGCTGCCGCCTGGCCAATTGCAATATTCAAATACACATAACAAAGAATTACTTCTTACAAAGAAAAGACAAGTGACTAGTCTCTTATTTTTAAACAGGAGTATGATTTTAGAGATGATAGTCTTCGCGAATAGCGATTTGATTAAATATTTTTAACATACGATAAAGGGCAGCCACACTCGTCACTCACTTCGTTGCAATTGCATACACTATGCAAACTTCACAATCAATAAGGTTAGCTGACTTAGCTCCGACTTAGCTGACTTTTCGACTGCCCTTGAAAAGTTCAGAACTGCCAACAGAAGAAAACAAGCGTAACAGCTGATTTTGAACTGTCAATCGACGGGAAAATATATTGATATACGAGTCGCACTATCATCACAATAATTTTGACTCATTGAACATTGTATCTGCAATGTAAATAATATTTTGTGGATTCGTCATGGTCAATCTTATTGAATGGTGTGATTTGTAATCAACAAATAATTGGTTAGAAACAATTTTAAGTAGATAACATAAGAAGGCATTTAAGCAAATTTGTTAACAAAAATGTATATACTCGTATTATCGATACAAAAAAGTGATAAAAAACAGTCAAAATTGCATCATGTGTTGGCACTGGCAGACATGACCGCTTCAAACTTGAAATCAATCTGAGAAAACAGAGTTTCACTAAAAGCCGTATATACATTAATTATTTGAATTAAAATAACCTCAAAGAGTTAGCGAATCAGTAATTTCTGCAACATCTGGCATCTAAAAAAGTTTACGATAAATCTGCTTACTATATTATTAGCATAGCGTTTTCAGGGTTTACTTTGCCGTAGGCTTGTCGCCGATTCTCAACATCGCAGAACATTCACAGCTTATGCTTGTTACGGTCTCGAACTCGCAACTCACTGCTCCAAATTATGCTATGCCTAACTGACCGGTTTCCTCGCCGATTCTGACCAGAAACTGGCGCACAGAGCTGTGGAATCGAAACCGCGCCGGTGCCTCTCTGCGATAAATCTTGGTACTCTGGAACTGCAACCACTAGGCCACTTCTACTAAGCATCCAAGACGTTACTGGGGCCTGGGGGTCCGTATTCTTAACAAGAACATTACTGCGGTGTGTATTCTTAACAAAGTTAATTGAATGAATAACGCAAACAAATTAGGTCTATTTAAAAAATTTTCAGGAATTACAATTTAATGTAAAAAAATACATTGCGTTTTATTAACAAGGATATAATAGGGTGCGTTTTTTAACAAGGTCAGACTGATTGGGTGCTTATTCTTAATAATAATATGCGTTTAAAAATTACTTTTTAAAGATCGATTGCCGATTGGACAGTTAGAAGTGTGATAAATATCGAATATAAGATTTGTAGCAGACAGACAAACAACAAGAAGTGAAGTTAAAGAGAAGTGTTGTAATAATAATATACGCTTAAAAATTACTTTTTAAAGACAACACTTCTAAAGAGTCCAGTGTCTCCAATGTTACAGATGTACAATGAATTTCTCATTCTATTTTCGAATATTAAAAAAATTAATGTATCAACTTTTTTTAGTATATAAAAAAATTTCTAAAATTATTTATTCTGTCAATTGATTCATGCATTGCCTCAGATTTCACAAATTTCAGATCAATTGGAGGTAAAAGTGTGTCAAATATCAGTTGTAAGATTTGTAGCTGACAAAATTAAGTTTTCAATTTTTTTAATATTGAAAAAAATGGTTTAACTTTTAAAATCATTTATTTTGTCATTTGATTCATGCATTGTCTCCAACTTACCAAATATGCAAAATTTCAGATCGGTAGGATAAGTAGAAGTGTGTTAAATTTCGATTATAAGGTTTGTAGCACAAGACAGACAGACAGACAGACAGACAGACAAACAAATAATATGCGTTTAAAAATTACTTTTTAAAGACAACACTTCTGAACAATCCAGTGTCTTGTATGTTACACATGTACAATGAATTTCTAATTTTATTTTAAAATATTGAAAAAAATAATTTTTCATTTTTTTTAAGATATCAAAATTTTGTAAATTTTCAAAATTATTTATTCTGTCAATTGATTCATGCATTATTTATGACTTTATGCAATTGTGCAAAATTTCAGATCAATTGGACAGGTCAAATTGTGTTATATATGGATTATAAGATTTGTAGCAGACAAAATTATTTTTTATTTATTTTTTTTAATAATAAAAAAAATTTTAAATTATAGAATTATTTATTCTGTCAATTGATTCATGCATTGTCTCCAACTTTACGCAAGTGTGCCAAATTTCAGATCGATTGGACAGGTAGAAGTGTGTTAAATATCGATAATAAGATTTGTAACAGACAGACTGACAAACAAACAAGAAGTTAAGTTAAAGAGAAGTGTTGTAAAAAGGTCATACTGAAGTGCTTATTCTTAATAATATCTTAAAAGTTCACTGAAAACGTGTTGTTGCACTTTTTGTTAAAACTTTAAAGGATTCGATAGTTAAAAAGCAAAAATAGCGAGCTCGAATTTTTAGCTTCGTCATTTTATATGAAGACGCAACAAACGTTTGTGCATCCATGATACGACCAGAAAGTATTCAAGCATGGATGTGCTAGCGGCAATTAATTGGAAGATTGAAAGCCTCGGAAGAATCAAAATGCTGTTGGAAATTGATGGGGTAGTTGCGCGATTTATGGATGGCCAG
This sequence comes from Hyalella azteca, assembly GCF_000764305.2. Taxonomy (NCBI): domain Eukaryota; kingdom Metazoa; phylum Arthropoda; class Malacostraca; order Amphipoda; family Hyalellidae; genus Hyalella; species Hyalella azteca. The sequence continues at coordinate 22,737 of NW_025946464.1, forward strand.
CCTGATGGTATGTCATTGAAGAATTAGCCTTACGTGGAACTGAATGAGCTCGCTTGCCAAGACGCGGTCCGGCACTATTTGAAATGTCCTCGAGTGCAGTTCATAAAGGCAACAAATGAAGCGAGCAACGAAGAAAATGCCGATGGCGCTAGCTAGCTTGGTGCAAATGCAAGTATACCCATCCCAGGAAGAAGTCAATCGGAATTGTAACTGTGGATCAACAGAAAGTTGACGCTCGAATAACTTGCCGATCTGCATCACCAGAAGTAAGAAGAATACTTCGCAGATATCAGATCCCTACTACAAGCAGAGCCGACAATGGATGAGTTAGCACCAGAAAAAGTGTTCTTGCCTACTGCCATTGTTCGGCAACATTGGGATGAAGGTTTCAAGATGTTGGTGCAGTACTTATTGGAAATTTGGCAGATAAAAAGTTCCTGTCTCACAGATTGCTCCATCACCGAACTGATTCAGTATGCCATCTAGGACATAGAGGCAGAAATGGAAGGCAGTAGATCAAGGATTGAAGCGTAAGAAAGCGTCTACTTATCAACCATCCGGCATGGGGCATTTTAACGATATATGTCGCGGTTATCAGCAATCCATACGCTGCAAAGTTCCGTTATGACCCGTTCTGTGATGACAACTATCCAGCAAGAAATGTACACCAACAAAAGATATATGATCCACATTGGGGGCGTTTCGCTGAACCTATTCAACGAGAACCTTTCTAAACTGGGGCGTAGCATTGAACGTGTGGACCTTAAAAGCGAGTCACCAGAGAAAAGAACCTTGAACGTATTTCTCGATCAATCGTTAGCGTTCATGGGAACATGTGTTTTTGGAAACAAAGTCTATGTGTCTGGAGGGCGAAAATCGTGTGGCCAGTTCATTTTGGGCGAAGACGACGCTGAAGGAGTGAGAAACGAAGTTTATCGGATTATCCAGAAGAAGCAAAAGATTACCTGCGTCCACCCTATGTCATCGCCTCGAAGCAACCATGGTTTTGTCGTATACCAAGGCAGACTCTGGGCAATCGGTGGAACCAACGGATAAACTCCCATCAGCGACGCAGAGTCTTTAGATCCCGTCGATGCGAAATAAGCATGGAGATAAGAGCCAAATCTCCTGCAGGCCCGATCTTGTGCAGTGACTGTCGTTCATAAAGGACAAATTTGGGTCATTGGAGGCCGTGATTAATCAGGGAAGATCATGAGCGACGTGGAAACCTTCCAGATGACCGAAGGCAGCTCATCCTCTTCAGGCGTCCATAATGGCTTCTGGAAAAAACGTGGCAGGTTCCCTGTTCCCATCATGTTGTCTTCGGGGATTTCCATATCTGGCCAATTGTTTGTGATTGGAGGTGTCACAGGATCTGTGACGAAACCAAGAGTCGTTAGCGAAATCTACGTACTTGATGAAAAATCATAGTAATGGCGCAAATGGGCCAATATGTCACAGCCACGCCTAAACCACAGCACGGGATCATTCGGCTACTCGCTCATCATATGCGGAGGCCATACGCTGCAAAACATGAGCCCTCGAGCAGTCGAGCCTGCGATTATCTTCAAAATAGACGACCCCGACAGAAAAGAAATCATCGTGAACTCACTGGGCAGCACCAGGCTTGGTATCGGCTTAGCCATGGTTGGCGACGACGCGGTACTAGACGCGTGCGCACGAAGAAATTCATCTTCTGCGTGTTTTGTGTAGTACTCGTACAACAGTTACGAGGCCTCTGATAATTCGGATCGCAACGCATAGGAACTCATGAGCCTAATTGGGGCAGATCAACACTGAGAAGTTACTGCACAATTGAAAATTTTGTGGGTTCTTGATATCGCTGTGGTTAAAAAAAGGTAAATGTAATACTGGCTAAAATCTGATTGAAGATAACCATTGGTTGAACGATGAAGTGGGCAGAAGAGAGGAGTAACACGATGCATTTGTATTTTTAATGAGTGGCCAGGCAGTTTGTGAAGCAGTAAAGTACGGTTATTGATGTGCTGATTTGAAATTCATATAAACAGTTTTTTGCTATTCTTTCATTTATACGTTTCTAGGTAAATGAACATTAAAATATATTATAAAAAATTCTATTTATTGACCTCTATTGACAAGCATATGTCCGGCAAACTAGTGACTGTTTTGTTTATGTCTACGATCATTTTTCATCACATAAAATATGATGTATAATTTTTTCGGTGTAAACACGGCTCCAGTCCAGCTGTGTAAATTAAAAGAAATAGTAGAAATATATGGTACATTTAAGTGAATGAAGATGTAGGTAATAAAATTAAAAACGTTTATAGAACTTTTCACGTTTGGAAGCATGCGTCAATGAGAAAATAAAAGGACGAAATCTCTGATCCAAGTGAATTTTCTGATGTATATGTAGTATTATGCACGAGTACTGGAGTAGTGCGTCAGGGGCTACAGTGGGCAGCGAACAGTACTAGGTGTTCTATATATATAGGGAGTACAGACAGCTCAATGTAAGCGAATCTCTAACTTGTCAAAATTATATATTGCATTAGCTATATAGAAGAGGTAATACAACAAGTCACTAGGTTCAGTTTAACGGTATCGACAGAATACGATGGTATAGTGCAACTGGATATTTCGGTCCATTGATAATAATACGATACGTTCCGAATGGAACAGAATTTGGGACCGGTATGAATCTGATAGTAAAATATTTTGCCCGAGGTTATTTAAGACAAACATCAGATTACTGGTTTTCAAATTCTCGTCAGGGGAGTCCTGCTGAACGCTAGTTGACAGTTACACATTTTGTAGTTCAAACTTGAACACGAAAAATGACTTGGCCCCTGGACCACTTTGGTGGAACCTTTTACGAGACATTTCTAGATGAGCAATATTAATATTATCGTTCCCTCAGTAAACAATATCACGTAAATCAGAGAAACGGCTCGCCATTTTATGTCATCAATTGCACACGCAAGCCGGTATGACCGAAAGTTTCAACAATAAACAGCTATACTATAGACGAGCATTAAACCTAATCACAACTACATTCGTCAGAAACAATGAACTACGCCGACACACACAAACAGTTATCGTGAAGTAAAGGATGGCATTCGTTGTCTTGAGCTATAAGCTGATTGGTCCAAGTCGTGCTTACTGCTGATCGTTAAAGCTATTGAAGTGAGCAGCACCTACAGATAAACCCTTAAAGTTAAAGGTATAGAGCAGGTAAGTACAAGCTTAGAGTAAAATGGTCTAGCTTTAAGTATACTATAGAATTTGTGCGCTCTAAGCTATCGCTGAATTAAGGGGTATGCGAACACATTTGAATTCAACAGGAACAGAATGTAGGATGCATGTTGTTTGCCAGTTTCCAGCTCAAATTACGCAGTATATTTACTAACGATAATTCTTTGATCACATTATCGATGACTGAAAAGCATACACTTAATTTAACTTGTTCGTCAACACATCTAAAAACTGCTAGCTTATAAATTTAAGAACACCGTTCGATAAACTGAACAGTAGTTAGTTTTTTCCTCATCAGTGAACTTGACACAGAGACGGATGGGATCTGCACATATTTCAACAGTCAATTGTATTGAAGATATTCGTCTACACTCTACAGGATTCAAACCTAAGCGAAATTTTAAGATCAATAATTCGAAATACACGTCAGCCAAGGCCTTGTAATGTATAATTTTAATGATAATGTTCTTCATCTATTCAGGAATAGAACAAATTTTAGTATACAAATTTGTTCGAAGTACCGTTTGCGAAATACTTAGGACTTGAAACAACCTAAGAATGGACGTCCAAGGTGTAAGTAAAGAATGCGCGAATGGTAATGCACTTAGGTCCGTTCATATTGGGACGAATGATTGCTTAAAATTACACTTCATTCTACAACGATGCATGACAGTACTATTCTTCGACAACATCGATGCACTACAATTTACACTACACCACGAGGTACGTTCATGTGAACCACGTCTCAAGCCTCGACGTCTTAAAGCAAACACACTTCTAAGTACCGCCGGTGTAGACGAACGATGAAGAGCGGTAACGCTGCTCAGAAATTACAGAAAAGATGTTGACAAATAACAATGAATTGCAGGAACACTGATCAAGAGTAACGATGAATTATAGAAAAGATACTGACAAATAACAATGAATGACAGAAAAGATGCTGACAAATAACAATGAATAAAGGAAGTCCTGCTCCGAAATTATGCTGAAACGCAAAACGATATTCTGAAATAAACAAACATTAAGTTAGAGAAACGACGCTTCTGGAATAACGTCGACACAAACGCTACTTTAAATAAATACGCCGCACCTGAAAAACAATGAACTCTAGAAGCATTGCCATAAACAAGTAAGTGTTTAGTAGCGATGTTCTGATACCATGATCAATTTTAGACTGGCTACTTAGAATGTTAAACAACGTTCATATCTTCCCGGCTTAATGTTATTTTGTGGGTTTAGGCTCACCAATACACCGATGTACATGACATGTGCAGTACACTTCACTTTAATTGTATCACCAAGTCATAATTATAATTAGTGGCGGTGCCTGCACCAGCCTTCAGCTTGAGATCTTAATTCAGAAGTTCATTTAACATACGGAAGACATCAACTATCACGACTTCCATCCTCATTCAGATATGATTAAAACAGTCTTCATTCTGTGTCGTAGGGAAAACTAAATTATTCTTCGATGTAACAAGGCGCAGTCCGTACAAACTTCTTTCGAAAATTACATTATACTATGCCGACTCTTTAGATACGTAGCAGGAGTGTCTGAACACTCATTAATTCTTACCTGGCCAATAAATTCATTTATTATACGACTTGACATATTGCTCAAAAACTTATTCACAAATTCCTTCACTGTTCCCTAAAAATTCTTAGCAGTGAGAATTTTTTGAAATTAAATGAAAATTGAATTAATCGGTACACATATGAGTACTGGCAAATAGTTGCCTAACGGTATACAATAATTAGCTGAAATTCAAAGATTCTTTGACAGCGTAGCAACAAATGATATATTGATGTTTCGCTATTATGAATCTCTAAAAAATTAACGTAATCAGCAAATATTTTGTACAAATGTTATTACGGTGATATTTTAGTTCCAAATTAGTCAATGAATCAATATTTTTAATATAGACGCGAAATGAAGTAGAAGATTTTCAGTGTTTCCATTTTTGATGGGCATGTGATTAGAATTTCTGCGATGCATCATTTCAGGTCGACGTCAAGTTTCTGAAAATAGGGAACTGATACTGAAACAGCAAAAAGTCCATCTTGTAGACGTCGGTGGCAAATCTCAGTTCGCTGGGTGGGAGGGTGCTGAGGTAGCGAGGCACCAAAGAAGCGGTCGCCGATCGAACAAAAGCTGGGAAGCGAAGACCATCAGGAGCTCCAATCTCTTCAAGAATTCGATCTGAATCTTCTTTGAGCGTATCATATTTGCCAACATAGTCGTATGAGACAATGCAAGGCAGACACAAGTCCGTATACGCCTCCCAATGTTCGTTCAGGACTTCCCTTCGTCGAAACTTCCTGTCTACAACATAGCTGACGAATTCAGAGAACGTCACGTTGGAATTCAATGAGCTTTCGCCGCTCGATTTACGAAACTTCCGCAAGATTTCTGGGCCGATGGACTTGCTGAACTGAGATGACTTTTCAAACTTGTTGCGAAAAGCAGACACCAGTCGCTCCATGGGATGACGAACGAATAAAAACTTTGTATATGTGCTAAGCCGAGTGCGAACGTCGTCCGCCTGTTGAAGGAACATCAAGTCAGCGACACTTTACGCCGTAGAAGGCAGCGAGAAAAAAGATATCAACAAAACTTAAGAAGATTCGAAACATTTCCTTTGAATATTCACTATTTACATGAAACAATAGTTTGCAGTCGGGAAGCTTTTTCGATCAATGTCTACATCGAGGGCACTCAGCGTAAGCGAAATTTTTTGTCCCACGATGAACATTACCTAGCGTTTAATGATGAATATTGAATTATGATATTATGTAAAAAATGTTTAAAACAAACATTAACTCCAGACCATGTTTTCATAAGACCATCACCGTATAGGAAGAGTCAGCGAGGGAGCGCAAGACGTTCGTGGTGTGCGGGACGTGCGATGGGATGGCGTCGGGGCTCTCGGCGCTAGTCTTGTTTGTTAAGATCATCCAAATTCTCTTCCAGTTCGTGCAAGCCACCTAGAATACCAACCAACAAGTTCATGTAGACCACAAGCTAACTACAAATGTATAACGTAAAGTAGTGTTTAGACGTAAAGTCTAAACACTAAAATTCCGTGAAAGTGAACTCTTAACTAAACGGAATAATATATGTATTTAATAACACTGAATTTTGATAATAGTTTAATATTCTCATTAATACGAAAATTATACTCGAAGTTGAAGATGGTTCTACATGTTGCACGAGCGAGAAACGAAGTCATCTTACAAATTGTTGATTGACATATTTTTATTGAATTATTGTTAGTAAAGCGTTAACGAACGTAAACTCGGAAACACTCAAACCAATTTTCAACCAAAGGGAAATCAACGATGGTGCCACGACCAAGTAATTTCAACAAACATGACATTTCAAGTCACGCTATAATAAAAAAAAATTAACTCAGTACTCACTGCAGTGAGTGACAGAGAGCGCATTTTCTCGTCGACGAAAACGTGGTCACGGACGGACAGACAGACGGACAGACGGACGGACATGACGAGCACAATAGTGCGTTTTCCCATAAATTAGAAAATGCGCCCAAAAACGATCTACATGCCCAAAACCGATTAAAATATAACCGTAAATTTAGACGTGTGTTCTTCATACTACATTATACTAATGGATGGAACAAATAATGTGGATGGAACAAATAACTAATGGATGGAACAAATAATGCATGAACGGTACCATCTATGCAATTAAATAATGATACTGAACTAACATCGTACCGTCGCTATGAATATTGCACGTAATCGACATTTATGATAAAATGCATTATTCATGATAAAAAAATTAATAATCTGACGTCCGAACTCAATATTTTGCCAGCCAGGAAGTTCTGCAGACGAATAACGTAATTGTAGCGAGTAAAATATCTTCATCATATTCGAGTGCGTTTGGTTCTCACTTCGCAATTATATATAAATTTAATGAATCTGATTACTGGACATTTATGAGTGACAAATAAACGGTAATTTTTCCACAGAGAAGGATTAAAAATGGTCAATTGAGATCAAACTCATGTTTGATTATAAGCTTGTTTTCCATACTATTGCAAAAAGAGCGAGATCCCGGAGCCTTGAGTTCATCACAGGAGCTACAAGATTCTCTTAGCGTCGCTCATTGATTTTACTGCACTGCAGCAGTGAGCAGCACTGCAGGTGTGAGCAGCACTGCAGGTGTGAGCAGCAGTGAGCAGCACTGCAGGTGTGAGCAGCAGTGAGCAGCACTGCAGGTGTGAGCAGCAGTGAGCAGCACTGCAGGTGTCTGCAGGTGTAAACCAAATCTCTAGCCGCAAGCAGCAAAGAAGGCGTAAACAAAAATATAACTGCAATCTGCTTTACAGAAAAATAAAACTACGGTTGTGAGCAGCTTTGCTGGTGTAAAAAAAAGTGTAGCTGCAAATAGCACTTCAGGTGTAAATAAAGAGTTAACTTCTAGCAGCCTTGCAAATGTAAGAAAAATGTCACTGCGAGCAGCTACGCAGGTATAGCCTCTTCTACCTTAGGGACGTAGCAGTATATGGCGCGGTGCTCATCATCCACAAGCAGATGCTGGAGACGTCGGGTGAACTCCTTCGTGGCAAGGAACGCTCCCAAAGGTCCGTGCCGCCCCGCCAGGATGCGGCAGGATCGCGCCAAAAACTCCTGCCGCGCTGCCTGCAGAGCGCGCCACTCGTCCGCCCTCAGCGACCCGTTGCCGGGGCGATCGATGGCTGCGGGACGCAGCGTCTCCGCAGCTGAGGGCGAATGGACGAGCTCCAGGCTCATCAATTAGGAAAACTGGGAGCTACGTGCTACGTGTGACCTTTGGCTTTAAGCTTCGTGAAAAAGAAGGTGTGTTTGTTCGTATCAGTAGCATACTATTTAAAGCTTCAGGGAAGGTATTAGATATTATGGAACTTACGATTAGTGCTATTAAGAATTAGAGTTCATTTTCCGTGAATTCATTAGGTCTCGTCATGTAGAAGAGGTCGACTACCTCATGACAATATATTTTCTAGATCACAAAGAGTTTCATCACTTAATGACGGCAGTTCACCCTGCGCTAAGCAAGACAATTTAATAATAATCTCACCTGTCTCCGGGCTAAGAAACATCATATTCAGGCGTTGCAGGTCCAAGTCAGGGGTTGGTAGGATATTCAGACGTTGTTCTCTGTAAATGCAAAGGATCTGGACCACAAGGAATGGTAGGATGAGGCACAACATCCCCACTCGCACCCGCACTTCGTAGTCCATCTTGTAGCCTCGCTCATGTGGTGTGCAGGTTTGAATCACGAGCGATGTTGGTGGAATTAGACTTGTGAATGATCCAAGGAAGAAAGAAGACTTGCTTCAATGATGAAACGCAACAAAGTTTTTGAGAATATCAAGATCCAGCACTGATCTCAACTGTTGAGTCAACTGTTTTTTCGATCAACGATATTGTTTCTTTTGTGACATACAAATACATTGAATTGCAGCCAAAAGTTCAATGGATATAATCACATCCCGCAGTGAAGTGGCATCCGTGTCATGTTAATCTGATGAAGATATCCCCTTACCTCGCCGAGTCTTTCGTTATAAGAGGAAGTTCATTCAATAATTTGTTTTGAGCGACGAATATTATTGCTGATTATTCATTAAATTAAGATACTTATAGAGTTACTGATGCACGAAAAGTTTGAAAAATCACTGAAAAAAACCAAGACTCAAGACGAAGAGAGAAAAATTGACTTAGAAAGTTTTCACTCTAAGGCAGAGCTGCTCACAAAGAACCTCGTCCCAGTTAATAACTTTAATGTGAACAAGCAGGGAAACAAAGGTTGAATAGTTCTCATAAACAAGTGCAGGGAATCTGCAATATTGAACTCATTTGCTAAACAACGATCTTGCAAGCACGATTTGCAGAGGTCAGAGGCAGGTCGTTTATTTCTCTGCGATCAAACTTTTTGAAGTGTCATCACATGAGCATTGGTACTTATTTTCTTATTTATAATCTGACGGATGATAAAATGGTGAAATTGAGCAATGACGACACTGGAGTTGAGCATGTTGGGACGCACGCATGATATGCTTGGGCTGTTGCTTCATCACGCAACAAGTTAAGTTATCCGCAGTGTTTTTCTGTCATTGAGATGAGATAGTCAGAAGTTCCCAAGTATCATAAGATTTGAGCACAGTAAAGACGCAAAGTTGGGAACCGTGTTCATTACTTATCCAGGACAACCGAGGTTGCAAGAACTGTTCCAGGAGGACAACAAAGATTTTTTTGTAGTTGTAGTTGACCAACAGGAAAGGCTTACAGGCCATGTTGCATGCTACCAGAAGACCGACCATGATTGGCCACGTAACATGGTGAGTGTGGCGTTTTGGGTCCACGGTGGGCTTATAAAATGTTCATCGCCATCTTATAAACGTAAATCATGAAGCACAGGTAGACGATGGTGATGATAAATGGGAGAACGTTTAGTGGCGTCATCAGGGAACCTCCTTGTCACGAGTCCATTGAAGACCAGAGCGTTGCCATCTTTGAAGTAGTTGATAAAGAAATTAACATATCATAACTTACGACGTTCAATAATTCAAGGTCTTGTAAATTGATTTTATAGTTGGTTTGACTATGCCAATCAAGTAAAATGTGTGTATAATGGAGAATTTATTTTTTTATTCGTTGAATTCCTGTGCCATTCAGTACGGAGATCTGAAATGGAGAATTTGAATGGTATCAGGTCTTATTTTTAACTCACCATGTTGCATGCTAACTCGATACATAGTTTATATTAATCAGTTTTACGGGTACGCTGCGAGGAAAGCGTAAAACACATTTGCAAAATTACTATTAAGAAGAAGGAACCGGAGAATTGCTCATCTACAATGAGATGTCAGCCAAAAATTTGAACTCCTAGAAATTTTCAAGTAAACTTGCTAAAATTTCGTTGAAAAAGTTTCTGAGGCGAGCATCATTATCTCTTCAAACAAGTGAAATACATGCAAGTAACATAAAAACCATGTAATTAACAGTTCCAAGCGGATTTAGAACCACCAGCGTTGTTAAGACAAAGTTTTCGTCTATAATTTGCAGCAATTCCAAGATACCTATAACTGAGGCGCCAGAATTCGAGTCTAAAATTTTTAAATAGGTCGCGGAAAAAGAAGCGTAGCGATGTTCATCGTGAATATGCACAGCAGAGTGCGGCGGGTAGGAAAGCAGATATCTAGAACGGTAACTCCAGCCACGATATTGGGTGAGCCTAATGTAGGAATTACGCGACGCCGGTCCTACGTACGCTGATGCGCATTTTGATCAATTATGCTCGGAGGCCATTGAGGGCCACATATATGTATGGCCAGGTATAACATTTGATACTTGAAGGAATATCTAATCTTTAAATTGATGCCCAACATGTAAGTCAGCGATGGAAAATATTCCATTAACAGGATCTTTAACTCGTTGACCGTGCATTGAATAAATTTACAGTCCTGAATCTCAGGAACATCTTCATCTACAAGAACCTCATACATTAAGTAAGCAGAAGGCTCGACGGAAAGCATTTAGATAAAATATAATAACGAATATATTCTAATTCATAATACATATCATGAGAAAAGTAGCAAATTTAAAAGCCTCGCTTTATCGATATTTTAATTCTACTTTGTTTTAATCTCTTCCGTGTATACTCGGTCGTTCCACTGATTATATTGTTATTATCTATGCTTATGATTTTGTAGCATTTTTTTCGTCAGTTTTATCACTATTGATCAGTTTTTAGTATCTTATTATCATCAAATATTCTATTTATTCCATGATTTCTTTCAGTAGCAAATAAGTTCACTGTAAGATAACAGGCCCAATCTCACATGTCGACAGCTCCATTTAATGTTAGCGTGCTAGTTCTGAACTACTGACTACTGCTGAAAGTAAGAAATTATTGGGTATTTTTCCATTTTTTAGAGCTATCAAACACATGTTTGCTTATTATTACACAGAAAAATTTGTATTGATAAATGTGTTGTTGATAACGCGGTCTCCTCGTAGCGTGACGCGGATGGCTTTGTCATCTCGAACCGCACGCTCAGTGACACAATGAAGTCACAAGTCACAAAACGACCTCTAACTTTCAATCACCCACCTTCAAAGCTTTTTTTAATACATATAAAATGTTAGTGAATTATAGTAACAGCACGGAAATGGCTTAATAAACACTTACAGCATAAGACGTGAGTGCAGATATGTTGTTGCAGGGTAGCGTGTGAAAGAGCGGAATTAAACTCCTCACCCCTCCACGGCTGAGGAGGCACTGACGGTAGAATAAAATCCTTGTTATTCCTTCGTCCAGCAGCTGCTGCTGTTGCACTAACGAACGAGCTGCAAGAAAACCGAACACAAACAAACCTATTGATTGAAATTACTTCATGTATTGACGTATGATCGAGCTTGTGTACGAATGGAAAGACAAAAATTATGCTGAAACCTGTGCTCACAATTATTTAACAGTCATGATATCGATGTCTCACAAACGCTTTTCGCTACAGACAAGTTTTATGGACCATTTTTCAGTAAAAACTTGGAAAATATTAGAGCTCGTAACGTTTACGGCAATGAATAATAAATTTAAAGCGAATGAGAGCAATTTTAAATCGTTACTTGTACGATGAAAGTTTGAAACGATGATCACACTGTATTTGCTAGAGCGTGTCTCAGGCAGTCAATTTTTTAATTTAAAGGCGACTGCTTGAAACGTGAACCGTAACTGCGGCCCGAATCTTCAATTCACTAGCTGATCTAGAAACCAAATCGTTGATTGGATATTGCACGCATATTACAAGAACCGGTTGTATACTAAAGGTTATTGTTTCAAATACTACTTATAGAGTTTTAGGGAGCAGAGTAAAAAAAAGTACTTAATATTAGTTAAATCTACAAAAGTGACAACCTGGATTTAGTAACAGCAGCGCTCGCATCGCCCGGCAAGTCTACGGTAATTAATCCTGAAATTTCAGTTACTATTGGTCGCTTATCATTCACACGTTTCCTCACAATACATGGTAGGAGTAGCTAAATATATATGTAACTTTCTATTTTGACCCGGGCAGATGAGTACTCAACCTGGATAAAAAATGATAATAATTTCAGTGCGAACCTTTTATTGCTTCGATTTTAGGCAGGAATGAAGCTAATTAATGATTTACAAGCATAATTGCGATCTGCCAACGAAAGGATCATTAGCACATGACAAGTTGGAGCTGGAGATTGAAATTAATATTCATTTAAATAGCGATTATTGAATAAGTCTAATTAATATTCTCATAATGCAACTGGTTTCGAGTGTGCATCATTCCATCAATGCACAGCCGTCTCCCAGATTCAAGATGTGTACCGTGCAGACAGGAAGCATGTAAGCGTCTCTGCACGACGGAAGCTTCCGCCTCACTGAATGTCAAGGACGGACCAGCGGCTGCTGCTGTCAAGAGGCTCAGCTGCTGCTGCTGCTGTCAAGAGGCTCAGCTGCTGCTGCTGCTGCTGCTGTCAAGAGGCTCAGCTGCTGCTGCTGCTGCTGTCAAGAGGCTCAGCTGCTGCTGCTGCTGCTGCTGCTGCTGCTACAGGCGGCACGAGGTTGGGCGGCACGAGGTTGGGCGACACGAGGTTGGGCGGCACGAGGTTGGGCGACACGAGGCTGGGCGGCACGAGGTTGGTCCGCAGAGAAGAGCGTCTCGTCCGCCATTCAGTCGTTGGCTGTCCCCGTACGAGCGTCTGCGTAGCTAAGCCTCGCCAGGTAAACAAATCTGATTCCATTGTTCTCAACGAGTCGAGGTTCCGTTAACGTGTTTAGCTCATGGCCAGGTATTACAAATAGTTACTATCAATCACGATGTACAATATTACACACTATGTACAGTATTGCACAAAAGTTATAAAATAATTTGTTTTTCATCCAAATTTGTACACATTTTGATGCACTTTCAGTAATAAGCAATCATTATTGATAACAACTCCTGCCTAAAGTAAACGTTATATAACAAAAACAACGAACATCATCATAACGGAACTTTCTGATCTCAGAATTCATGATGTGCAATCGCCAATCGAATAACTTTTCTTATTATGGTAATTTTCAAGTTCCTTCTCGAATGGAGTCAATTTAATGGCTTGAATTTGAACTCGGCAAGAAGTTGTCACCATGTGTTCCAACGTTTCCACGAACTCGGCAAGAAGTTGTCAACATGTCTCCCAACGTTCCTAGAAGTTGTCACCATGTGTCCCAACGTTTCCACGAACTCGGCAAGAAGTTGTCACCATGTGTTCTAACGTTTCCTCGAACTCGGTCACATTAATCTTAAATAATTGACACTAAAGTTTTCATATGCTGAGTATTCACCCCGACTTTCTTGAGGCTGAGTTATATTTTTACGTGTCTATAAAAAGACTGAGCTCTTAATTAATAAGGAAGAATGCGTATTTATTTGTCCCTCACAATAGTCGGATAATCCCTCAGGACAAACCTTGGTATACTCGTATAATAAAGAAAGGCACCAAATACTCAGCCCCTGACAAACAGGATCAACTGACTCGTGTTTTAGCTACAACAAATATTTTTGCAACCAGCATGATCAATACCTCGTATATTGGTTGAGAACGGTCGCATTGTGTACGCTACGTAACATTGGTCAGATTCGGGTGCAATCAATCGAAAATTTCATCGTTATTCTTGCATCAGGATACACGTGTCCTAAACGCAACAGAGAAAGATTCCACTTCAACAGATACCTTTAATTTTGACTAATTTGGATTATAGAAATGTTTCAGAATCATATTGTCAGTTATGACTCGTCAGCTGTGTTTGTTTAATTCACTCCAATTATGGTTACGATTGCTTATACAAATTATTGTGAAATGTTCGAAAGAACCACTTAACTTGTAATATTTTGCTCGACAGAAATGCAGTTGGCAGCTCTCCGCGTGCTCGTAATTTGGCTTTTGCTCGCCTCGACGCGAGCAGATGATATGGTAGGTCGCTCGAAAAGTGGCATAGATTGAACTCTACATGTAAATTGAATAATATTTTAATGGTCAATAGTAAATTCAAATTCATAATGATTGTAGTTGCCTGCCATAAGGTTATTGCTTTGACAAATAATATTCGGCCTCCATTCGTTCCATGCGAAGGTTAGTTCTAAAACCTCGCCCAGTCTCGCTGACGATTAAATACTGCGTTTAAATTTATCAAAATTACTAACCAAAAATACGCGGAATAATCTTTTGCAAATAGATTCTTCCTCACAAGTATATATTTCAGATATTTCCAAGGTTTCTATGGAATTCAAATTCCGCTACCTAATAACTAGAAACAGGATCGTAGAAAATGTAAATGACCAAGTAAAAATACTACCGAAGATAACTACTGCAATTCACCTAGATTTAATGCCTCTAGATAGCACAAATAAGATTGTAAATTATTAAGGGGTGTCTACCCTCCAGAAAAACTTCTACATTTACCAAAGGATCATTCTGAAACTTCACACATATAAAGGTAAAACCGAAATACAAGCAGATTTTGTTTGTATGATTTTTCGGAAAAAATTCATAGAAAACGTGAAATTCATAGAAAACGGTAAAAAAGGGGGTACTTTAAAAATCTATCTCCTCCTACAGTTTTCAAGCTACAACATCGAAAGAATACCATTCGATTTTTAAAGACCATACCAATCGAGTAACACAGCCCAATTTTTTATTTTCGCCTTATTTTTTTACACGCATTTTCCCGTTTTCTTCCCATTTTCTTCTGATTTTTCCCCATTCCCCACCATTTTCAATCCAAACTATGCACAAATCTAAAAAAAGAGCTTCGTTACTCGATAGGTATGGTCTTTACGATTCACACGGTATATCTCTCATTGATGTAGCTTCAAAACTCTAGGAGGAGATAGGTTTGCAGTGATAATAAGTTAACCTCTCAGTAGAGCCCGACAAAGTCCCGTGCACATTTGAATAGGCGCTCAATATAGCAAGGATACAAAGATAATCGTTACTGAAGCTTGATTCCAGTCAAAGATGGTGGGAACGACTGCATACACACCATCCCATACGACGCCAGGCGGATAACTGAAGTGCAGCTCAAGCAGACACTCTATTTAAAGTGCTCGGCAGCTAATTTCCCCGTATCTTAAATGTTAAAGAACTCCACCACCCCCCACTCTTGCGGGATCTGTCGTGAACGCATAAATCAAAGTACAGAGATGATTTTGGTACCGTTGAATAGATCAGAATGTCAGCTTTGAGATGAGCATAAAACCGAAAAACGCCAAATATACGACTTTTATGGTAGACGCCCCCCTTAATATCAAACCATTTTTAAAAATGGAAGTAATTCTGCGTGACTTACAGGATTTTCCGATGCTTATAGTTCTCGTGCTGCATGGGAGGCTGGAAGGCGTTGCGTGGAGTGTCGCTGTGTCCGCTGAACTGCTGCCACGGTTACGAGGAGCGCGTGTTGCAGCTGCCGCGCCTGCAGGATCCTGTTGTTTGCCACAAGCTGTCACCTCAGCAGCTCGAGAACAAGATCAGGATGGTGAGAATTACCATTTCCGCATATATATTATAGATATATTTATGGGTGTTTGTGCAATATGTTATAATAAGTTATTTAAATCGGAAATTACCAATTATTTGAAAATAAACAGAAGTAATCAGTTACATTTGACGGAACACCGCATATAAGTATGGTATATATGCATTATGCGCACAAAAATGTGAATAAAAAGTACATCCTCGTTAAAAATAATATTGTAAAAAGCTAATTGGAAGCTATGATTATCCAAAGATAGTCGTGTTTGTCCTGTTTTGGAAGGCAACTTTTGGTGCCAACAAAAAAAGTTCCGTAATTGTTCTAATGTTTCAAAAAGGCTCGTTTGGCTCACGCGACTGCAGCTCCCTCAACCACGACCTCCACACCGCAGCCTGTCCCTCCACCTGCGTCGCTCCGTCACTACCGAGACATCAGCGAGATCCTTCAGGAACTGATGACTGGTGCTGATACAAAGGGCAAGACTCCTGCTTCAGTTGACAGGATCGAGAGGGACCTCATTGGGGAGGTGAGTCAATAACTAGGGATATCTGGGCGCCCAGTGGAGACAGTGAGTCAATAACTAGGGATATCTGGGCGCCCAGTGGAGACAGTGAGTCAATAATTATAGGGATATATGGGCGTGCAGTGGAGAAGGTGAATCAATAACTATAGAGATTTCTGGGCGTCAAGTGGAGTCAGAAAGTGAATAGATATAGGGATATTTGGGTGTCCAGTGGAAACAATGCGTCAATAACTATAGTTCTGGGCGTCCTGCGAAGACGGTGCATGAGTCAAAACTTCAGGAACGCGGGAGGAGTCCAGTGTTAGTAACTCAACAAACGCAGGAACGTATACGTAGCGGCCAGTGAGAACCGTAAGTCAACGACTGACTAGAACGTGGCCACGTCCAGTGGAGAAGCACGGGATTTCGCTTAAAGATGCTGGCAAGAAATCTAGAAATTATGAATGACAATCTGTGGTTATGGATATTCCTACGACCGCTCCTTCAGACCACAACTTCATTTTTAACATGGCTTTATTTTTATGCAAACTAACTCAAAGTTCGTGTGTCCATAATACGAATTTGAAAAATAAGTCGTAAATAAAATCCCACTATCAGTCTGTGAAATGTGGGGAGAGCAGCAATCAAATGTGGTAGCAAAGTCAATAGACTTTTGTCTTGTAACCTGTTTATGTTTTGACTCAAGAAATAGACTAGGATCTAAACGTAGACTCTCTTAACATATCTGACGCAGATTGGTAATTTTTAAAAATAATCAAACCGTCTAAGGTTTGAATCATTTCTAAATATATGACGTTCTTAGAGGAAGATTTTTTAGATGCTTTATTGTAACCCAATAAATTGTTTCCGCAAAAACGTCGGATTGTACAATTTTTAATAATTTTGCTTCCCAGTTAAAAAATGATTGCGATACAAGTCTGAAATTATTCTTATTTCAATTATTTGGCATAAGAAGTAGTAAAAAGCTCACGTTTTGGTAGAAAGACCAATGTGCTTAGTCTATTTTTTTAAAAGTTATGAGGGAAAAACTGAAAAGTTTTTTGTTAGGGGCTTGCACTATAATTACCGCATATGAACGCGGATATGAAAAAGGTCGAGAACCATGTTGATATTACATCTGCGCAGAGGCCGTTATAATACCAGTTATGTAGATTTAGTCGCTTCAGAAGTAGTTAGTTAACTGCACTAACCGACGTAAATCAACGTGGATCTCGACCAAAGTTGAGAAATATGGTAATTTTCCCATGCACTGTGGCTATAATAACTTAAGATCTGCATTTTAATCATTTCTGAATTAGAAAATTATATTACACGATAACTCCCGCAAACGAATTTGGATCTCAACCAAAGGCGAGATATAGGTTAATTTTACACCTGCGCGAAGGCTGAAATAATTTCTGAAATGTAGATTCAATTGTTCTTGAATTATGTAATTAACAAATAACCGCAGCAAACGTACATGGATTTCAACAAAAATCGAGATATATGGTAATTTCACACAAGCACAGTGGCTTTCCAATTTGCGTACTGTACTATAGTCTATGGAGTCGAAATTTATCAGTACTGGACTATGGAGTCTAATGATTTCCGAACTGCAATTTCGTAAAATGGAATATTAAGTAACCAGTTTTCATAAAAAAGGTTTTGAATAATGTTTACATACACTATGCTTTTTATGACTATAACTTAATTTCTGATGCTATTCTATGTGTAAACCAACTGTAAAGTAATTAAAACGAGTTTGAAAATATTAGTCAAAACTATAAAACGGCCGCAGTTAAGTCTATGGTTTGAGGGAGAAGAAGCAATGAAATAAAAGTTACAGGTCAATAGACTTCAATCCTTTAACATATTCATATTTTGGCTCCAGAAATAAACTAAAATCTCACATAGACTTAACGTATTTATCAAAGGGGTGTAATTGAAAAATAATCAAACCATCTATGTTTGTGTGATTTCTAAACATATAACGCAGTCAGAGAAATTTTCATGCGCCTTTTTAGCCCAACGATTGTTTATGCGAAAACGAGGGATTTTTTCAGTTTTGCATAATTTACTTTCTTGTTGAAAGCAGCAGGCAATACAAGCCTGAAAGTTATTGTGCATAGGCAGCGCCGAAATGTTCACATTTATGTAAAAATTTCATAGTCTTTAGTCTATTTATACAGAAGTTACAAGAAAAAAACTGAAAATTTTATTTTAGAGGCTCGCTCTATAACCATTAAATACTGCAATTGAACTTGGGTAGCCACCAAGCTCGAGAAACATAATTTATTCCTGCACGGAGGTTGTTATAATTTGATAGCATTAAGGAAATTGATCATATCAATTAAATATGACGCGGAAGTAAAGTTAGAAGCTTTTAGAATTTGGGGAGTATTTAGTTCTCAAATAACTCATAACTACTTATAGCGGTATGTCTGTTCGGCACCACTTTTAAGCTAAGTTACACGCGAAGAGGGATTTAGACTAGAATTAATCGCGAGAGACGAGTGTTAGGAAAGTGTATTTAAGTGTAGGTATTCGTAAGTTGCACCTGTAGAATAAATGAAATACAATACGAATTAAGATAGAGTCGATATTAGGTGCAAACAATATACAAGGAAATATTACAAGTTTGAGGAACAATTTAGCAGCTATTTAAGGGCTTAACCCAAACATTGGAGGACAAGGCTGTAGTGAGGTTACAGTTAACTCAACTAACGAAGAAAGAAGAAGTAAATTTAGAAGTAGTTCGGGAGTTTACGAAGGGCTTAATTTTATTACAGAAATTGAAGAAAATTATGTTCGTTTAACTAATTATAAGTATGTTTAACATTGGATGTCCCTACATACCAATCGATTTTAATGGTTTGAGCATGTTAAGGATTTAAATCCACCATGCCAGTTTGTCTAGAGGATTCTCTAATGGAGATTCTTAACTAAGCATCGTTATCATTCAAGCAGGACACGCGTGAGGCTCCGCTGCAGTGGCTGCTGACTCAGCATTCTCAGCACATCAGGAGGCTGCTCATGGAGGGAGTCACGAAGGCCGCCATGATGGACACCCTCGACACCTTCATTGTACGTTTAAAATACACATATTGTTAAGTCTAAGCTTGAATGCATACATACAGCGTATACATGGTGTTAATACTTGTTAGTCGTGAATGATTACTATGTGGGTACTATGATGTTAGTACGATTTAGTTGGGAACCATTGCTATGATATAATGAAAGCAGGAAGACTTTATCGATGTTAGAACAAATTAGATGTCGGTCATTACCATATTTGGAGTCATAATTTTTTTGTCATTTAATTTACTATTGTTCCTATCCACGCCAACTACACTCGGATCTAACAGAAATATAAGTAAAACTTGCTCATACAAATTCAACGAGGAAAATTAGGACCATTCATAAGAAGTAATACCGTCGGCAGGGTTCTCAAGGGAAATAGTTCTTCTATGAAGAGGTGGCACAACACAGAAGCATAGTTTAACTATGTAAGGTTGACCCACGCTTAAAGAAATTTTGACACGGTTCTGCGCATCTCTACTGTGACGTCACATGTATCGGAAAACGTTAACAACTGTCGTCAAATACGTGCTGGAAGTGCCTGTTTTGAAATAATTTTAAAGATGTGACCTGCCAAAATTTTGCAACTTTTTACAATTTTGTCCATTATTGCATCAAGTCTTGTTCTTAACCATACCGGAGTTATAAACCTATTCTGTCGTACGGAAAAAGAAATAAATGAAATATCAAGACTCTGGGGCTGATTCATTTTTACGACGTTCAGCCTAACTGCTGAACTAAAATGAACTAACTTCTAATGGTCCAAAAACCATTAGAAGTACGGCGACTCAGTTCGTCTTTTTCTTTTCCATCTATTTCTTTAATCGCACGAAATAATCGAATTTCGACAATGGCAATGTGTTAAGCAAGACTAGTTGACATTGTTGCCACTTTTTCAGTGGATTCGAGGAGATCATTTTTTTTAAGTTAGTTCAGAAAGGACGCTTTTTGAGTGGTCGGTGACGTCACAGTAATTCAATGCACAATAAAGTCTTTTCAATGTTCATACATGTCAATAAGGCATATATAAGAAAAACCTGGTGTACCGCTTCCTCAACAAAAAGCTTACCTCCGATATTAAGGCTATTATTAAATTACATTATTTGCGTTAAAACATTAATACTTGCTCGTTGGTTGCCTGTCAAACTCGAACTTAAATACTTTCATTTACATTAAATATTCGTGTATAAATATAGCAAAGAAAGTACCCTCCATTAAACCTTCTAATTCCAGAATCAGTGCACCCATTGAACGTGCCACCATTTCAACGAGGATGAAAACCTTCCTTCCTTATAATTGAAATTTGAGGGACATTTTAATGTGAACTCTTTAATGTCTCATCAACATCAACTGAGCTCTGAAGTCGAAGCTCACAGGCTAGCCAAGAGGCGAGCATCGTGTGGACCATAAACTGTGTTTATGAAGGCGTCTTGACCCTGAATTTGGTACTATTTATATGTCCTTTAGTTCGCATAAGACAATATATTTATATTTGAGACTAAATAATGATATTCAGCTAAGAGAATATTGAAAATTGCTGTAAATTTGTCCCGTTTGAGTGGTCAACATGCGTTTTATATAACCGGGTAGGTTATTTAGGGGTATAGGTAGGAGTTAGGAGATCGTCATGGAAATTCGATACTACTATGTTTGTTCGTATCTGTCAAAAATGTTGATCATATCCAGTGGAGATGACTTACAAGATATAATGAACAAAAAATTCTAATAAAGCCTTCATATTATATACAGTTAAATAATAATGATGATAATGATATATTGGGCACAATCCAGCGGCTATTAGGGTCGGCTCAGCAATTAGGCCGAGCATAGAGCTATGTATACACATTAATTTTCTAAAATCATATTTTTAAATCGAACGTGACAAAGAAGTTGGCAGCAGAAGTTTTAGGGAAACAAACATATAGATGGATCGCATGCGAAGCGATTCCCAGCGTAAAATAAACATTGAGAAGGTAAACGAACGCTAATCTCTCAAATCAAAATAATTCATCGTTCAAGTTAGTAGAGACAGGAGGTTTCAAGCGACCAGCGCACTCAGCCGGGGTGAAAGGAGTAGCATTAGCTTCTTAGAAGGTCCTCTAATGGGGCAACTATTGCAGAAAAATAGGCACTCTTCCGAAAGAAAGCTTACACGAAAAGTCGGTAACCAGCACGAAAGACGGAGGAAAGAAGTATGAAGAATTCCGTCGCCCATCGAAGTCAGTATATTTCTTAGTGGAGGCCACACCCCATTTTATTATCTCCACACTCATCCCGACTCTCCACCCAAACAAACCTTCCTGGATCTAACCTGACCTAACCTTTCCACTTTGCTTCCGAAAGGTAGAAACTGGAGAGGCGAGGTAAGTGTGGAGGTTATCCAACGCCTGGTGTAGCCTGATACTAGCCTCCATCAAGACTATACTGCCTTGAGCAGTGGCCCCGTACATATACGGCGCTCAGTCTTAAGCCGTTTCGGAACTGGTGTGGTTTGCGGTATTTCTTGCGTGGTCTGCGTCATTGTAGCTATGAAGCTAAGTAGCAAATAATAATGATGATAATGATATATTGGGCACAATCCAGCGGCTATTAGGGTCGGCTCAGCAATTAGGCCGAGCATAGAGCTATGTATACACATTAATTTTCTAAAATCATATTTTTAAATCGAACGTGACAAAGAAGTTGGCAGCAGAAGTTTTAGGGAAACAAACATATAGATGGATCGTATGCGAAGCGATTCCCAGCGTAAAATAAACATTGAGAAGGTAAACGAACGCTAATCTCTCAAATCAAAATAATTCATCGTTCAAGTTAGTAGAGACAGGAGGTTTCAAGCGACCAGCTAGCGCACTCAGCCGGGGTGAAAGGAGTAGCATTAGCTTCTTAGAAGGTCCTCTAATGGGGCAACTATTGCAGAAAAATAGGCACTCTTCCGAAAGAAAGCTTACACGAAAAGTCGGTAACCAGCACGAAAGACGGAGGAAAGAAGTATGAAGAATTCCGTCGCCCATCGAAGTCAGTATATTTCTTAGTGGACGCCACACCCCATTGGATTATCTCCACACTCATCCCGACTCTCCACCCAAACAAACCTTCCTGGATCTAACCTGACCTAACCTCTCCACTTTGCTTCCGAAAGGTAGAAACTGGAGAGGCGAGGTAAGTGTGGAGGTTATCCAACGCCTGGTGTAGCCTGATACTAGCCTCCATCAAGACTATACTGCCTTGAGCAGTGGCCCCGTACATATACGGCGCTCAGTCTTAAGCCGTTTCGGAACTGGTGTGGTTTGCGGTATTTCTTGCGTGGTCTGCGTCATTGTAGCTATGAAGTTAAGTAGTCTGGCTTATGCTGAACGTTGGCTACAGGGACATTTTAAGATTTAAATTTGTGGACAAAAGCTGCGCACCCCCTCCACAAGTTGGCATCGGAAATGTTGTGACTATTGTGAACAGAGCTAATGTAACTCCTGTTCGGCTAACAATGCCTAAGCATTGGCTTAAAAATAATTTAATCGAATTTTGTTCTCTGCTCTATCTTAGTGAGTTTTTCATTTCTTCCAGGACGAGATGCTGTCCCGCATGAAATAGACTTCAGCTACTCTAAACGATGCTTACAACAAAGACCACGTGGCGACCATTGGAAGACGAAAGGCACCAAGTATAACATAACCATGTGACTTAGACACACAATTGGACACCAGGCTAATCCAGTTATTTTAAACGAGCAACAAACATATTCACTTGATAAACATGAATTCTTTTGTGTAGAAAAACTTAATTGGCCGGGGCGCTGCGTGGCGAGCTTGGTAAAAATAAATGAATCTCGCTTGACTGGTTATGATCTTCTCGTTCATTGGAGTTTAAGACGCGTTAGTCGGAGTCTGAATGTTACGCAAATTCTCTACAGAGGAGTCAAGGTCTCGAGAAGTGCGCAAGACAAAAAATATCTCTCCATTGTATTAGAATCAACATGGATCCTGATTATAAGAATAAGAATCAGCCAGAACAGGATTCGTAGAATTAAGCCAGGTGTACACATCACATTACAACTGTCTTCCAACGCTAGCCAGGGGCCGTATTATCAAAACGTCGTAGGTACGCAAAATCGACTTACGAGAGGCGTAAGTGCTGACTTGATGACGTCACTCTAGAGGTGGTATTATCAAAACATTTGCGCGAGAAGATACGTAACGTAACTGTACGCCTGCTCGGAGATGTCGTAAGTGTAGTTCCGCACAAGTTTAGAGTGTCTGCTGAAGCGATAGGAAACTATTGATTTACCAGCAAGAAGCAACACCTTGACTTGTGAGAGAATTTTGTCAATAATCCGACAGCACGGATTATGCACGCATAGAATGATGGTTCTACTTGTGATGGCTCCACTACTTGATCGTGAAACATTTGCACGATCAAAATATGTGATCGTGCTAAACAGTCCTATTGGAAAAAAAATCAATTAATTTTTTCAAAAATTTGCAAACATTTTTTTCATTCGTTTTCAAAAATTCAATTCTTTCATTCCTTCTAGCGAATCTAGTCGGTACTTTATATCTTTGCCAACCATAATTTTTAGCTCCGTACACAGATTTCTTCTTCAACTCACGCTGTTTACTAAGAAGAGTTCACAACTATTTTAGAACGGCTTTTTCTGGGCCAACAAGGAGCAATACCGACTCAATACCGACAGACAGCATTCGATAGCCGATACCATCGAAGGCATCGATTCCCGCCATCGAAGTTCACAGAATGTAAACAAATCCAAAGCCTCTGATTGGTCAGTTGGCCAGATGGTTTTGATAGTACGCTTTTAGCTAAGTCTTACGTATGAATGTTTTGCTTATGCCAAAATTAGGGTGTACTTACGTAAGACGTAACTTTTTTGTCGGAAGTACAAAAAGTTACGAAGTTTTGATAATACGGCCCCAGGTCTCCAGCCGAGATTATCATCATAGATACACATCGGTGTGTAAACTCTCGTACGTAATACACATAAAGAATGACAAATTTTTAATGGATGCAACTTGCATCCAGTATAGTATTTTTCCTAGTATAGTATTTCCTTCCTTGCATCCAGTATAGTATTTTTTTATTTCAGAAGTATTGTTCCTTCTCATAATCGTTTCATGCATCTCAGCAAATGTGACGGTTCACATACTAATGATGCGTACAGTTTAAACATATTTTCCACGTAGATGGTGCCTTACCATTTATTTTCGAAAGTGTTACCAAACATCTTCATCGAATTGGTAACGGAAAAGTGATTATCAGTTTGAACAGCAGCGCACTTGCAGCCTTCGAATACTCAAAACGCACTAGAATATTTCGTATTATAATAACATGAAACAATTATTGGCCAAAAAGGGGAACGAATTTTGTATCGCTAACATATCTATTTGAGTATAATCTTTATACCCTAAAGAAATTGTTGAGCAACCCTTTAAGCAATTTGTGATCAATCAATCAATTGGGTAGATTTATCTTGGAGTCGTCTGAGATGAATTGGAGTCGTCTGAGATATCATCTTTAAATTGATTTTCTGACACTTGTTCTAAAACTTTTCTCGCTCAAGTAACTTCATTATTGTATGCATCACCAACGCATGATACCGACATTGAAGATGTATTCCCGGTGTTGTGGGAAGCCATTGATCCTGCAAGGAACTTAGATTTTTCCACTAGGGGTCCTGCAAACCCCGCTTTCCGGAGACGCAACGACATATGAGATCAAAGTATGAAATTAAAGCAGGGGTATAAATTACAGTGTTGACATCATAAGTAGACTGCATACTCCTTGATATGCGTCAGCAGCGTCACTAACTTAATCATGTTAAAGTTGTTGTAACTGACATTTTTTATGAATTTTGTGCACTCCATGGTTTATCTTGTTAATTCTATTTTTAGCTTTTCAGACTGGGTTGACCTTCAGGTGTTAAATAAAAACAAGGAAAAGTCATATAAAAAGGTGGATTGGGATGGTTGTAGAGGAGGTGGAGACCATCACAAATTCCTTGTTTTCCTGACCCTTTGCAACGAACACCCTCAGGCCCACAACGTGGCTGATAACACGATACCTAGAGTCCTACTACACCGGTATAATAAATCATTAACATCTGACCATACGAAAACTCTGCCGTAATCTGTTCATATTTTCAAACTTTAGTTCCGAATCAAATCAAAATTTATTATTACTCCGCTGAGTCTGAATAGGAATAAATCCCGAGGAGTCCTCAAGCTCAGCAAATTTATTCATCCATGGAGTAGAAATCAAGATGCCCTTGGTTTAGGCCAATGAATCGCGACCTCATGAATGAGTTACATTCAAGGAGGAAATTAATTTATTCGGAGCTCTCACCAGAAAACTTCCGGNGAGCGCGCCACTGTAGTACAGAGGCGCCGCATGAAGCGGCAATTGCCGCCTCGAAATGTTTGATTCGAATCAATGTGAATTATTTGATATAAGTCGTCTATCGTGCGTACACATTGAGGAATGTCTCGTCACTGCTACATTTCACTTATTTCCACTCTTTATCTCCGCCTATTCGCGGCGAGAGATTCAAAAATAAATAAGTTCATCATAGTAATTCTAACACTTAATGAAAAAGGTTGCAATAGTCATCAACCAAAAACTACTGAACACTACGGTCTGATGAAGGGTCATCGCGAGAATTGCATCTCAGGCTAAGCTGTTCTCATCTTCGCGCACTTAAACATCGTACAGCTGAATACGTATTATGACTACATGAACGAAATAATATATTTATTCATTGATACATGAACAGCAGGTAATTTGTAGTCGTATGTAGCGATTACCCACTGGGAAACGGCAATAGAAAAAGTCAACGGGTTATCAGTTATGCGCAATCGCCTATATGAGGTCTTCGAATCCACGGTATGCAGCGAGATTTGCGTACGGTAAAAAAAGTAAAAACTGCTGACGGTAAAAAAAGTGTAGATAACTTCCGAAATATCATTTCGCCAAAAACTAGTAGCAGCCTACAATCATATTTTCATAGCTGCAATAGCTTCTTTATATTTTACAAACCATAATAGCCATCAGCTGAAAACCCTATTTTCGATGCTGGGCAATCGAGTTATCTACTATTTATTATTATTCTAATTTTTTACGGCTTTGAAAAGTTTCTTGCATCGCTTGACAAACTCGCTGCTTGGCAACAGAGTTTTAATTCCATTTTCAAATGAGTTTCCCCTTTACACGATTTTGAAGGATCCATAACTTCCCTAAATGAATCCAATTCTTAATTTCTTCTTTTGAATGAAGCTCAGCCGCCAGCAACTTTCAGCGAGCTGAACCAAAAGGAAACTGACCGGCTGAGGATTTCAAATCCTGGAAGAACTTAATTGACCTAGATTTACCCTAAACTTTGTTCTACTACTGGATGAATATATTCCATTTTTAAGGTGCGATCAGAGTTCTCTCATTCCGACTCTATCTAAATAGTAAGAATTAGTTGTAAATTTGTCCGCTAGTATTTGCTGAATTTTGATTATTGAAGTAACAATTCGCTGCTAGTTCCGCTCACAGCGACCACAACCGTTAAAAAATTCACAATGAATTTACAGCTCATTCTTAACTACCATCTCCTTCGTGCCTACCGTAGAGGCGCATAGAGGCCAAAAATTAAATCTAACGATACAGGAAAAGCACTTTAATACACTACGGCTATTGATGCATGATTACCATGATTACTGAACACTGTGGTCACAAGGAAAGCTCCAGGAGGCCATTGCATCCCAAACTGACCTATTCTCACCGCTACCGTCGCAAATATTATATTGTCTTAATAATATTATTGTGATTGTCTTGAAAAAAATCCACCGACTCTGCTAGGCTCTGATGTTTTCAGATGGTGAATCTGTAGAATTTAATTCTTACCATGAATGTAACTTGGTCGCAACCTCTACATTATAATAATGGTGATGATTCTCATAGCCAACTGTCGTATCGGGTGAGTCGAAATTTAAATGAAGACAAAAGTACCATGAAGGTTAATTCACTACATAAGGCTAGGTATGAGTCAAAACTCTTACATTAACTTTGAAGAAAACACGGTTGAGCAAGGCTCTGCCGTACAGGTTGCCGGCGCTTGGTCGAGATGACATCACATCCTCGTAAGGTGGCGGCCACACTAGACTAAGCCAACTCTGGTTGTCATATACAAAACATTAGCGGAGGAGCGCGCAAACAGTCGCACTGCATCGGAGGGCTCGAAGACTTGAAGTCGACTATTGCTTATCACTGATGACGCGCCCACTCTTTGGGTTTCAGTTCGATAAAGGCTCCTTAGAGGTTCGTCTCATCGTGAAGTCAAAGTCCTGCTACGGTCTTTGTAAGACCGTAGCAGGACTCCTTAGAGGCTCTTTAGAGGCTCCTTAGAGGTCCGCATCATTTGAAATTATTAGATGTAATAATATTTTTTAAATCTTCCCCTGTAAATTTTTAGAGAGCATTGGAATTAACATTTTGATTTCAACATTATTCAAGGTATACTAATAATTTCCACTTATATTTGTACTTCAGTAATTGTCACATAAAACGAATTTACTTTCGTCCAATAAATTTATGTGAAATAACACTTCAAGTACATAGTAAAAAATTAAATAACAAAGAAATTGTTATTAAAAAAGGGACTCCACCAAATTAAACATCGTGATGTCGGTGATGATAATATGGCGGAGTCTGCATGGTTTGTTGCCGATTGGTGAAATATTCGCTACTTATTCGCATGAGGCCAAGAAGCACTTTTAATTTAGCGAAGAATCATTATTACCGAAACTTTTTCGTGTGAGTGGAATATCCTCCTTCTTTCCGTGCTTTTCCATGATCATAAAATTAAGATTTCAGAAGTTAGGGATGATAATCATTTTTCGCTCTACATCCTTCTCATTTTAATTCTGCGGTGTTGTAGCTGCGCTATTTGTCAGTCATTTGTTTACCAGGTTCACGCTGGCAATGTGTAGAATGGGCTACGTTGACTCCCAATTTTGATTTTAGTGATCAGCGTTTGCGGTTGCGGTGGCCAAGACTCCGTATCGTGTATTCAGTTGGAATGTCATTCATTTTATAACCTCAACTACCTATTTCTCATGTCGATTCTTTTGTTGAAACTGTTGTACCTGTCACGATTTCTTTCTGAGTGGCGGGTGGAA
>NW_025946465.1:0-464 GCF_000764305.2 Hyalella azteca
CGAACGACTCCGTTATTGGACCACAGAGTCAGCGTTTTGTCGGCTCTACTGCGCCGCGCTAGCAAATTGGCGCAATCAAGCGGCACAGATGATTGTCATGGTCACGTTGCCTGCCTCTGTTGCTATTAACGTGCTGATTGCTGAGCGACTTGAACCGACTTAAGGAATTAACGCCGACTGACATGTTGATGAAAATAGACGTGCCGTATTATAGGCAACTGACATAGTGGCATAGCATGTTGATGAAAATAGACGTGCCGTATTATCGGCAATTGGCATGCCATGTTGATGAAAATAGACGTGCCGTATTATCGACAACTGACATAGCATGTTGATGAAAACAGACGTGCCGTATTATCGGCAACTGACATGGCATATTGATGAAAACAGACGTGCCGTATTATCGGCAACTGACATGACATGTTGATGAAAACAGACGTGCCGTATTATCGGCAACTGACATG
>NW_025946466.1:0-2907 GCF_000764305.2 Hyalella azteca
TACTCGGAGCGTCAACGATGTCATCAGAGAGGCGGCTCCACATGCCGTTGAGTCGAAGCGAAAAGAAATGTTGTCGCATGGATGGGTTACCACTCAAAAATTTTTACTATATGCTTATTCACCCTATTTTCATTACCTTTACTGACTTCACTGAAATTCAGTCATTCACTGACACGGTCCAGAAAATATAAATGTGGAAAGAGCTCAAACGGCACAGTTCAAGTTAAAAATTTGGGTCCGCAAACACGTGCGTTCTCCCTCGCTCGCGGTTCGAACTTGACTACATATTATAGAGATGAACATACAGACACTGAAAATAACAAAAGAATGCTAAAAATTATTTTAAAATATCATAAAAGGAAGAAGGTTAAAAGATAACGTAGAGAAGCGCAATACCTGTTCAACGTTGTCCACGCTCTTCTCCGTAAGGCCTTGTATAAGAAAACGGCCTGACGTAGGGTCATCCATCAGCTTCAGAGTCTTCTCGCGCCGACCGGTTTCAAGATCAAATATCTGGTTGTTGAAGATCTCCAGGTATGAAGCTCTGAAGAAAGTCGGCATCAGTGAGTATGTTTTGCCTCATACCAAATTCAGAGCTGGGCAGCGCTACTTTGAAATGTAGCGACCGCTACCGCTACATGCTCTAAATGTAGCGGGCGCTGCCGCTACACCCACTAGATTGTAGCGGCCACCACCGCTACCGCTAGAGTTAAATGTAGCGCCGCTATATTAGCCGCTACAATTGCCAAAATTATTGGAAATCTCTAAATATTTATTGTTCTGCTATTGGGATTTACTCATAAACATTTAATGATAATGAAACATTTTTCAAAAGATATCAATGCAACTTTATTGCAATTAACCTAACCGAAATAGTACGGGTTAGATACAGTAAATAAAAGTTAGTTATTTTTATGTTTTACCTTCCCTACATGGATGTCTACTTTCATTTACCAATCTCAAAAATTATCCACATATAACATATAAAAAATCAGTCTTTTATTTGTATATATATGTGGATAATTTTTTAGATTGGTAGATTAATGTAGAAATCCATGTAGGGAAGGTGGAACATAAAAATAACTGTGTAAAAATAACTAAGCAAACTGAAACATGAAAAATATTATTTTATATTTATATAAATAGTATTATTTATTATTCATCTAGGACTTTTATTCAGTAAAATGTTTTATGCAACTTTTTTGGTTTTAGCCTTTATTCTTAAACTAAGAAGAACTCGAGATATTATGAAAAAATACCTGTAGAATAGAATAGAAGTGTCGGCGTTGAAGACATAGGCCCATGGCCTGTTGCCGATTCTTGAACTTTTCGTGACTTGATTCACAAGGGATCCGGCCTTTGGAACCCGATCTTTCCATAACTGACGATTGATTGAGATAGCTGCTGGACTTATTGCCTGCTNTTTAACTTTAACTTGCAGTCACTTTATTAGTTTTAAAGCACTGGGGACACAAAAGAGAGAATTAATTGAAAACACAATAAATAATTCATTTGCTTAAATGCAGCCCCTAACAACCTGTGCTACTTTTTTGATCGAAAAATTTTACTTGAGATAGAAAGGACAAAAATAACAGGAATTAAAGTTGCAATTGAAAGAATAAAGAAAGAAGGTTGCAACACTTTATGTTTAATAAGATTTTGATTGGACTAAATATTAATTCATTAGCAATTCATCTCCAAGTCAAATGCAACAAATTAACATTTATGAATTAATAACAAATCACGCCCCAATAATAGTTTAACATGATGATCACCACGTAAGCAATTTCACAGAGCAAACTCTCATTGTTGCTTATCGGACCCTTATTACCACAGGGGGATGTCCCTTATCTGTCTCTTATACACATCTTTAAACATTATTATTATTATTATTATTTTTGGTTTTTGTTTTATTTTTTTATTTTAATTTTATTTTATTATTATTTTATTTAATTTTGTTTATTTATTTACTTATTTTTTCATTACTCTACTTAACTTTTCATAACATTAATCTACATTCATAACTTCAGCATTCCCTGTACCTAATTTGTTTTTTTTTCGTTAAATAAACTTAACAGTAATTTCATTAATTTTACCTATTTTATCCTTATTATTTGTCAATTAATTTTTTTTTCATTTTTTTTCTTTTTTTTTTTCTTTTTTTTTGTGTGTGTGTTCTCTCTCTGTTCCAGATTTTCACTTTCAGAGGTGTTAGACTGTTAGGTACCAATTAAACCCAGTTTAGGCAAGGGGGCCAGCCGGCCAGGGGCTATATCACTATATGGACTAGTCTCCAGTCCCAGTGCTCCTATAAGAATAACTAAAAAAAAAAACCACTCGCATGCACTTCCTCCTACAGACCTATTTCCCTTCTGTCATGCATTGGAAAGCTAATGGAGTCGATGATAAACAAATGTCTCACTTACAGTCGTTAAAATGACAAAATAAATTCCCGCGCACCTGGCACATCTTCCTGACCATGGCTTTAAAGTCTTCTTTGAAGGAGAGTACTCCTCTTCTAGACCTATCAAATCCAGGGTACCTCAAGGTGCAATACTTTCCCCAACTTTGTTCAATGTGATGATGAATGACATGCCCTCATTGTTCAGCAACACAGGTACCTTGGTGTTGTGCTGGATGCGCCTTGCCTCAGATGGAGGCCTCACATAGAAATGCTGAAAACGTCATGCTTGCCAAGTTGCCAATACTCAATCTTCTGAAATCCATATCCCACACTGGCCACACAGGACCCACAGGCATTGGGGTGCTGATTGTCAGACACTTATAAAGCTCCATAGTGGCAAAGCAGAGCGTTTTTTAGACTCTCCCTCTAGTTCATTTTTGAGTCCTATAAGTAGACCAGTAAAGTATCCTGGATACCAGCATTATTATACTTAAGAAATTGGT
>NW_025946467.1:0-64140 GCF_000764305.2 Hyalella azteca
CCTACTTCTTAGCGCGATATAAAAAGTCTTGTAGTTATTACCAGTCTACCAGACAATCGAGCCCAACAAATCGTAATTCTGACTAGTATTATACGATTGTTAGTGACGACTGACGAGTGACATTCAGCATCAATAAGTACCGGTACTATTTATTGCGTCATGAAATTAATGAAAATTCTCTTTAGTTGACTGATAGTGATACTTGCTAGTGAAACGAGGTGTACTACTCAACTTTCATTTTGTGTAACAACTTATTGCAAAGGTGAAGCATGGTTCAATGCTGCACAATTAGGCTAATCTGCTTACCACAATTGGCATGAAAAAGGACATTTAGTGTCCCGTTCACCGGGCATTCTGCTAACAAAGCAGAATGCCCGGTTTGAAGCTAAGGGGTAACTTTGAAGAAGCTAAAATTTTTTTAAAAGGGGTAACTTTTGAAGCTAAACTACGTACCTATATCTAATTATTCAATTTTGGTTTGGTAGTTGTCATGACATCATTGACATGATTCATTTCCTTCGATGATGTCTCCATTTTTGATGTTACTAATATACTACATCACATTTCTAAAAACATTTCAAATAAATTATCAAAGTTTTTCGATTTTATTTTCTGCTAAATAATATAATATTTTTCATAAAATGTGTCCCTTGCTGGGTAATAACAAGAGCATTTCTAACATGCTCATAAGTTAGACACAGTCTAACATTATTCATGTAGCATTTTTTCATGTAGAATTTCATACCATGTTAATATCTGATGTGTGGCATGTAGCAAACTTACCTCCTAAGGCTGTGGCGACCTCAATACTATAAATCTTTCTATTGTGTTATGTAGCCTCAGTATTAGGCCTTTGATGGCCATTGACAAGATTTTTCTATGTCAAATCGTTTTTGAGTTTTGGGGGTTTTTGTTAAAAAAACGAAAAATGGTCAAAGTTACCCCGCCGGTCAAAGTAACACCATTTTACGGTACCCCCTTTTTGGCGGTTTTCTAAGAATTTCACGTTTTCTTTCACTTATTTCAAAAAATTCCTACGAACAAAAAAGTCTTAGATTTATCTTTTACATATGTGTACCAAGTTTCAAAGTTATCTGTTAGTAAGTAACCAAAACAGAATTTCCATAAGAAATTAGACATTCCCATTGGAAATTGGAAATTATATTCCGGTTATTTACTGACATAACTTTGAAACTTGGTACACATATGTAAAAAATAAATCTAAGACTTTTTTATTCTTGTGAATTCTTCGAAAAAATGACAGAAAACGTGAAATTGTTGGAAAAGGTAGCTAGTCCCTGGTGTGATGAATTCGTCATGCCAGGGCGTAAAGGGTTAAATTTTGATTATAAGATTTGTAGCAGACAGACAGACAGACAGATAAACAAACAAGAAGTGAAGTTAAAGAGAAGTGTTGTAAAAATAGTGGTCATTTGGTATATTGCTACATGCTACTATTAATTTATTTAATGCCTGTCATCAGTTTCTGTGGCCTGTCGGCCGTCAGGCTGTCATGCCTGTCAGGCTGTCCGCTGTCATGATTACCTAGGCTATAAGCCTAAGGCATTAAGGCTAACAAATGATTAGGCCCTCCTTTGGTTGGCTTTTGCCCAATTTTTCAGTTTTGCTCCAGCTTACTAGGCAAATTTTTTTCTAAAATTGAATTGAAGAGAAGAAGATATTCTGGCAATAATGGAATAGGTATATCTAGTTATCTACCTTTTATTGTTTTGAACATTTTTGCAGGGTGCAGGTAAGCATTCAGCATTGAAATTTAAAGAAATTAAAATTTCAGAAACCCGTTCAAGAATGGAAGAAAGTTAGAAGTATTATATGAAATAGTATTAATNGGTCCTTTTTTACCCCATTTTATAATACATGTCAGGCAGTAATGGTAGCAGGTAGGAATGTCTAGTATGTCTCAAAAGTTGCTTATTACTTGAGGTTACCTGCCTACATTCACAAACCTGGCCAAAAATTTTTTTGTTATTAGACAGAGCTTACGGTATTTCCAAAGCAGGGTTAACTATTTTGTGACCCTTCTTTACATATGTTTTCTTTGAAAATTAGCCAGAAATTCATTATTCGCAGAAGAGGGTTGCCACAAACACTGAAATGACAGGCAATGATTGCTCTAACATATTCTTTTGTCAAATTAAATTCAGTGCAATTAGAGTGCATGCCATGGGCTGGTCCTTTCTTACCCCATGAAGGCTGCGATCCTGTCTTACCCCATTTGACTATATTGATAATTTGATACTTCTGCCTATTAGGCTACTAGTATTAGAAAACTGTGGAAAGAGTGTCAATTTCATTGTCTTAATTGAAACTTTCATTTAAATGCTCATATTTTAATTTTTTGGCATGGCAGGTGGAGGTGGTGACTGTTGATGCTATGGATGGAATGATGGTCAGAATCAGATAATTAGTGATTAACTGGAGGAAGCCTCAAACACAAACGGCAAACCAGTACTAGCTGCCATGTGTCTCTTTGTGAAGCAATTTCAAGTGACCGTATATGGTAACTTGCCTGTGAAAGGGTTAAAATGCTACTAAGACTGTAGCTCAGTAGCTGTAGGGCATTCCCTACTTATTTTGAAACCTCAAAATTACTGTTGGTTGGTGGGTGGCAGCCGCTAGATGAATTACCGTAAAATGGGGTAACTTAGACCGGCGGGGTAACTTAGACAACTTTTCGTTTTTTAACAAAAACCCCCAAAACTCAAAAACTTTGACATAGAAAAATTTTGTCAATGGGCATTAAAGGCCTAATACTGAGGCTACATAACACAATAGAAAGATTTAAAAAGCTTGCATATCTAATAGGTTAAAAAATTAAAAATGTGACCCACAAAAAAAAGCTATTATTTAAAGCCTGTCAGAGTACCCCCTGGTAAACTCCAGGTTTTGATGCATTGTAGTAGAACTCTTCTAGTTACATATGCAAATCACAAATTTTAGGAAAGTGTCATAGTTTGCAAATGGGGGGTGCCGCCCCCAAATGGGGGAACTTAGACCACCTAATGTCAGCCCTGATGGGGTAACATAGACCAGCTTGGAAGTTAATATAAAATTACCATATATAACATATTTTATGTTTGACAGCCTATTTATGTTTTTTCTTTATGTTTCAGAGTCTTATCTATGGTAATTATAACTTAATTTCCAAGCCAGTCAATATTACTCCATCAGGGCTGCCATTAGGTAGTCACATTTCCCTCATTCTGGGGTGGCGCCCCCCATTTGCAAACTATGACACTTTCCTCAAGTTTGTCATTTGCATATGTAACTAGAAGAGTTCTAGTACAATGCACCAAAACCTGGAGTTATTTGGAGTTATTTTACTAAAAAATATAATTGATTTTATCACCCGGTCTAAGTTACCTCAAGAGCTGGGGTAACAAAGACCATCACTTTTTTTGAAATTACATAAAGACTATGAGAGGCAGGAGCCAGCAATTTATGGCGAGTGAAGCTAGAGTATAGACCTGTATTTTGCATGTTTCAATTATACCTCTTATCTGTAAATAAAAGTTTACAATTAAGTCCCATTCCAAATAATCCTAATGTAATAGAATTTTGTATCCTTAAAGTTAGATCCATAAGATTTTAGCAGCAAGCTTAAGTGGAAAATTGGGCAGAAGCTGCCCAAGAATTGGACCAAAATGCCTGTGAATCTGGCCAATTTCACCTGTTCCTATGAGCTATAGCATTATCCCAATTTATTCAAGAAAAACTAGACAAAAACAGCCTATTTTTATCTGCAATTTTAATAAATCACCACTGAAATAATTGTGTTTACTTGCAATTTGGAAACTTATGTCCCATATTTGAAGTAAGGTTGTGAATTTGAAAATACCAATTCTGCAATCAGACATGTATCTATCTTCAATGCCAATAACCTTGCAAGCTGCTCTAAAGTTGCTGGTGTTCAATTTAAAGCCATCAATTTTATAAACAAAACTGTACCACATCTTAATTCTTTCTAGCATAGTAATCAAAACTGTTTTTTGTTATAATTTAGCAGTTGACCCATATAAATCATACTTTTGACCAGTATTATATGGTTTTAGTGACATCAGCAAGGGCTGTGCAGTTTCTACTGAGTGGCAACTTGAGTCTCATAATGTGGCATTTAGGGTTTATTTCAAGCTGTGACTAGAGCTTTACAGGTATTTTGTGAACTGTGAGATTCCTGCTAGGTGAATTGCCTCTTATCTAATTGTTAACAGAAGTACATAATCATGCCACAAGATTCCAAATTTATTTTAAATGTCACTTGGGAGCTTTGTAAGAAGTAGGAATTTTTTCAATCTTGGCATGCATAACTATTTTTTTTTTTCATTTCTTGCTAAAGGAGCATTTATTTTGCAAGGTAAGAAGGTTCAGCTGTGAGATTCTGAACTGGCAAACAATGTAATTCAAGAGCTCATACACAAAAATATGTGCCAGGTGCAATTGAATTAATATTGTCATTCTATCAATTTGTGCTATGTGACAAAATATGTTGAGAATAAATGTGCCATGTGCCAAAAAGTTCAATTACGGATATGGACTGTGCAATTGCACATGAATGTTTACACATATTGCATGTATGTGCATTAGTGACTGCATACCGTATATGTTCATGTACATATTAATATATAAGTGACCATACATAGTTCAATTCAGGCTGCTGTGGACAGTGGCCGCAGCTGCAACTATGTGGTGATGCAATCACCATCTCATCATATGGCCATTGATGCAGCATTGTAGTGACCGTACATAGTTGAATGCCGGCTGCTATGGCTGTGCAATGACTCAATCCTATCCTCACCCCATAAAGCAATGCACATAGTGTATTAGTGACCATTGTTGCTTTCAATGCTGGCTGCTCATTTTGTGCAATAAAATTCCCTAAAACTTCATATCTTCTTGAGTTTTGGCAATAGAAAGCTTCAATATTTTAAATCCATGAATAATGTGCCCCATGAGCAACCATAAAAAGAAAATTTGTTGAGAAAAGAAAAAAGGGGTTCAGATCTACTTCAACTCATCATAGCACAGATAAGGAGATCTGAAATAAAATTTCATATCATGATGCGTAGGTAATATCACAATATAGTAGGTAATGTGGATGAAGACATGAATGAAACCTATGTAGTATTTACAATGCAGGCCACAAACAATTGAATGCCCAAATAATCTTAACATTCTACTAAATAATAGTAAACGGATTTAGTTTTATTTTTCTAAAAAAATTGTATTATCTTAAGAATTATAATTATCTGAAAATTTATAATATCCTGACATGCATTATTATTACATCTTTGCCTCATTGGCTATGTATAATCTTCTGATGCACTAATTCTCATTTATCAATTTTTTAGAACTCTTTCATTGCATCTGTTAAAATGACAGAAAATATGAACAGTGCTGTTGATCAGCTGTCTTCTATGCCAATGAACATGGAGGTTTCCCAACACTTATCACAAAACACTTCAGTCTCTTCAGTGTCATTACTTTCCCATGTTCCTTCATCATTGAATTCTCAGCTACACAACTTGAACAACCTTGTTAGCAACTGTTCTGAGATATCCTTCAATAACATGGCTGTGACATCAGGAGTTGCTGTACCAACTCTAGCTTCACATTCCAATCTCATATCTTATCCTCCACCTCTATCCTGCCATCCAAACCTTCCCAACACTCCTCTTGCATATCAAGCATTCATACCACATCCTGGATTTGTTGGGCACCCAAATCTGAACCCATACACAGCCATCACAAGCCAGGCTACAAGCATGGCTCCCTCACAGCAGTCTCGCCTTGCTGGATTATCATTGCTATCACAGCCACAGCCTCATGCTGCTCTGTTGCATCTTACTACTACATCACCTTCTGTTGTGGGTCATGATGTATCCACTAACACTGCTCTTTCTCATGCTCCAAATGTTGCTCATATTCAGAACCTTTCTAATCAACCGCAACAACTACAACCTCCACAACAGCAGGTTCCTCAAAATCTGCACCATATACCTTCCTACATGCAAGCTGTGCAGCAGCAGCAGCAACAGCCAGAACTGAACTGCAATAACAATCCACTTCTGTCAAAGACTACTTTGTCACCTGGCTATCCACAACCACAGCCTCTGCAACAACCAGCACAGCTGCACCAGCAACTTCCACAGCCTCAACAGCAGCAGCATACAATCTCTAATAACTTATCTACAATGAATAAAAATACCATGGCCCCCTGTACAGCTACATTAGTTCCTAATGCAGCTGCTACACCCATAAACAGCCGCTCGAATGCTTCAGTGAAGAAGAAAGTGAGTGAAGTTCTCTACCAATCAAATGAATTATCTTATAAATAAATTATCCATTTAAGTCTTCAACTTGTGTGGCGGCAAGATGTAAAGGAGTATATACCTATGTATGTAAATATACTTATACCATTTAAAAAATTTCTGAAACAAATATATGGTTGGTGAATGTTAAAAAATAAATACTGATGCATGAGCTTTTCTTGATTTCTGATAGTGTGTTGAAATCAAGATTAATAAAAGTTGTTGGTTGTAAGTATCCTAGATCCATAAAATGTAAAGCAATTCATTCAACAGCGCAGCACAACCCGAGCTCCTAAAGGCAGCACCAGCAATGAATGTTTCATCTGCAGTAACCACATTGACCCGTCATCCATGGACTCCACCATCAAACTGAGCATTAACATGCCTTACTCCCGAGCACCTCTTCTTGTGCTGCTTTCAGATGTTCTGGGTTACAATCTTGCACCAATGAGCAGCCTTCACTCAAAGGTAAGCATTTACTCTCAGCCCAGTTTTTCGCCTATAAATTAAACAATTTTGTGCTTCTCCTATGATTTTTTTTGTTGGACTTGCAGTAAATACAATTTAAAATAGCACCTGAGAGTTAAAAATAAAGTTCAATATTTCTGCTAACACATGAAGTCTCTTCAGTATATACCTATATCACTCTCCCAAAATAAGCTATGATCTATGCAAAGAAAAAATCTGTTTCATGACTTGTTTTTCATTATTCAATATTTTTTCTCCTAACTGTAAGATTATAGAAAATTATTAAGCTGCTGGGTGTTTGCTAATGTTCAATTATTTATTTTAATTATTTAGTGCTTTAGCAAGTGCTTTGTCAGAAACATTCCTTATGATCAGTTTGGGACTCCCTTGCATGTTGAACATTCTGTTCAACATACCATGCATTAGTAGTTCTGGTATAAATTTATGGTGTTATGGTTTTCATTTTCTCAAAGTGCTGTGCAGTCCCTGTTATTTGCTTCTCAAGATAGTGTGCAGGCCTTGTTATTTGCTTCTCAAGATAGTGTGCAGGCCCTGTTATTTTCTTCTCAAGATAGTGTGCAGTCCCTGTTATTTTCTTCTCAAGATAGTGCACAGGCCCTGTTATTTTCTTCTCAAGATAGTGTGCAGTCCCTGGGATTTGTTTCTTATGGTGATGCTCATTTCAGTTCCTGTCTTTTATATTTTTTGCTCACAAGACGCTCATTTCATTAAATTCCTTTTTATTTCTTGTGTCATTTTTATATTCCTAATTTAACTATTTTTCTTTTATGTGTTTTGCACTACGTTCGTTCCTTGCTTATCGCTTTCATTGAATTTGCTCCATTACGGGCGTTCAGACCGCTTTTATTGTGGTCATTCCTGAGGCGCACGCTCATTCCGTCATAGTTTGAGCGTTTGTTACTTGCAATGAAGCTCTTGTTACTGTGTTTCGCGTGGATAAATTCCTCGAGCCCGTGCTCAATTCGCCATAGACCGGGTATTTATTTCTGATGTTAATATTTCTTGTCCCCGTGATAATCAGGTGGTTTGCCGTGGCTGTTATCGCCTCCTGGAGGTTGTTGATGAAACGCAGCTCACGCAGACGAAGAACAAGGCCGACATTCGGCGTCGTTTTCAGCTCACCATGAACACAAAAGGGCTCGTCTACAGCAGGATTGAGAGAGATAGGGTAAGCTTTAGTTTGAAATCAGTTTTAAATGCGTTGATGGATTGCGGTTTGAAATGACATTTTTATCGAGAATTCCTTTTTAGCGCATTTTCTCATTTATGGAAAAAATGCACTATTGTGCTCGCCATGTCCGTCCGTCCGTCTGTCTGTCCGTCCGTCTGTCCGTGACCTCAAATTTTCGTCGACGAGAAAATGGTTGAAACTCACCATAATGGTTGAAAATGAATTTTGTCAGCGAATATGGTCGTTGTCATCTAATGTTTTCGATATAATACATAGCTGGACAATACTCCTACTCTAAATTTGAAGTTGATTCTCAAAGAAATGTCTAAGTATAGGCAAGGAAATATCAGCCTTGATTGTTTCAACTCAATAAGTAATCTATAAATTCATATTAGAAAATCATCTGTTTTTTCTATAATATATCAAAGTTCTCTATAATTGAATTATTGAATTACAGCCTCACTCTGACTACGTAATTTCGTCCCCAGCTGGGGAAGCTGCTGTGTCGTCGTTGCGGGAGCGCTGCTGCCGCGGCTGCTGCTCGGTTCCTAGCGAGCTCCAGCATCCCCCCTCGACGGAATAGAAACACAAATCGAGGGAAGAAAAAATTAGCTAATAAGAATGGCAGCGAAGGCCTGAACGCACCAAAAACTGAAGAAATCGAGACGCCAGAAGCAGGAAAAACTGACGTCAGCGAGCGTCGTTCGTCCGAGTCTGAAAACAGCGAGGCTGAATCTGAGGTAGCGCTTTGCTTGGACTCCGTTGGATACGATTTGTTATGTTCATAATTTATTTTATTTATATGTACATAAATGTACATTTCTTAATTAATGCTTTGAAGTAATTGACTTGTGATGAAATTTGAGGATTTCTTCTAGAGTGCCATGTATTTATGTGAACATATTTCAATGTTATTTGTGATTTTTTTCCCTAGTTCAACTTTGATTGTACTACGTTTCTTTACCAGACCGTGACTATGCTGGAGGTGGAACCTGACATTCATGTGGAGGACCTGAAGAGTTACAAGTGCGCAGAAAGCAAGCAGAACTTACTTGACGATGGCCCCTCGCCCTCGGTCAACACTCCTGTCTCGTGCCCTGACAAACCCATGCCTGATGTTGGAGGCTTTGGTAGTTCCGTAGACTCTGACGGATGTGATGCTAGGAACGGCCTGCTCAGCTACTCTTCTGATGAAGCTTCACTTCTGGAAGACTCGTGCGGCGGCAAACAGGAAGATGAAAACAAGGATGCTTGTGGTAACAACAACGAGTCGAACCCCAACAATGAAAACGACACTTCAAACGCTGCTAATGATAGTCCGAATGATGCCATAGTTCGTATTTATGATAATGACCCTGCAATTTTTGCAGGTGAGGAACGCTTGAAGGTTGGTGTGATGAGACGCGAGAGTATCTCGGTCGATACCAAATATCAGTGCAATTATTGTGCATTTGCTTGCTCCTCGGCTGTTGGACTAAAGATGCACGTGAGGGTGGGCCACAAGCCAGTCCTCGTTTATGATACTCTTAAGCATTTACAGAACCGAAACCCAATGCCGTATGGGATGCAATACGCGTCAATGGCAGCTCACAGCTTAGAGAACGTGGGCTCCAAGCTGCGCATGGGAGTCAGGCTACAAAACGTGGCTTCAGATCTCGCTTCTTTAAATGAAAAACCGTTCGTTTGTCTTTTCTGCGATTGTTCATATAAACTTCAGAGCTCTTTGTTGTCGCACTTCAGAGATCAACACAGTCCTTATAAGCCGTTCCAGTGCAGCCTGTGTTCTCAATCTTTTCGCCGCAACATTGAACTCGTGCGTCACAACATTTACAGGTGTCCTGCGCGAGCCAAGAACGCTAAAAAGTCCAGGAAATGGTAGCATTTACACGTTGATTATTAAATTTTGGTAGCAGCTGATTAATTTTGGCAGTAATTATTATTCCGTAGTCAACTGATGAAGTTTTCCATAGCCATGTAATTAATTGTATAGTTTTCTAAGCAATGGTTGAATAATGTTAAAGGCAATATTCTCAATGCAAGACCGAGGTTCTCTGTCTGGGACCAAGAGTTATCATATATTCTAGCGGTCATTACGACGTAACTTTTACTGCTAAACTATTTTCTTGAAATGGTAAGGCGGTCGGTGGAGTTGAGGGTTAACTCGAAAATTTGTTCAAGAAAAACTTATTTCTTTTTACAACACTTCTCTTTAACTTCACTTCTTGTTGTTTGTTTGTTTGTCTGCCACAAATCTTATAATCGATATTTAACACACTTCTACCTGTCCAATCGATCTGAAATATTGCACACTTGCGTAAAGTTGGAGACAATGCATGAATCAATTGACAGAATAAATAATTTTGAAAATTAAAAAAAAAATTTTTCAATATTAAAAAAAATTGACAAAATAATTTTGTCAGCTACAAATCTTATAAATGAAATTTGACACACTTCCACCTGTCCAATTGATCTGAAATTTTGCACACTTGTGTGAAGTCGGAGGCAATGCATGAATCATTGACAGAATGAATAATTTTGCTAAACTTTATATATTAAAAAATTTTGAAAAATTAATTTTTTTGATTTTCGAACATAAAATGAGAAATTCATTGTACATCTTTAAC
Source organism: Hyalella azteca (assembly GCF_000764305.2). Lineage (NCBI taxonomy): Eukaryota > Metazoa > Arthropoda > Malacostraca > Amphipoda > Hyalellidae > Hyalella > Hyalella azteca. The sequence goes on from NW_025946467.1 coordinate 10,614, forward strand.
ATTGGAGACACTGGATTCTTTAGAAGTGTTGTCTTTAAAAAGTAATTTTTAAACGTATATTATTTAGTCCTTCCAGATGATTATTTTGTTCATGCGAACTAATAGGATTCTGCAGCCGCAATCAATTCAATAGGATTCTGCTGTGCAATCTTTTGCCGGGCTCGATTTTCCTACGACTTGAATCATTTGCCAGCAACTTGCAAAATTTTTGCTCAAGTTCTATTTTTCGGGTTACGGTCAGTGTATTTGCCATTTATTTACATTCGTACGAAACGCCGCAATTCCATTTGAACTGAAATTATAGAATTGTAGGATGAAATTATCCAAGAAAAAGTTACCTCAATGATGGTAACTGGATGGAGTTACCTCTTAGTTTCTGCGGTTCCAGTGCGAGCTGGTACCATTTCGAACTAATTTACTAATAACTTTATTCGATCTTGCAAGCAGCTAACTGTTATTTTTCAAAATTTTCGTCTATTATATTTAGCAGGGTTTTCCATCTATCCTACGCGTTTGACTAATGCACTTGTTAAGCGAGATTTTTTCGATACATTCCAAACGCTTTTTTGTTGCCAGCTCGTCTACGTTTCCTGTACGTGTGCTGGATTAATTGACAAAGGGGAGAGATTTTATACGTATTACCTCTAAAACTATTTCAGTTCTACGATTTTAGTGTAAATCCTCTATATGTGTCTTTGTGTTATTTATTATAATTAGTCTTATTTTCCATTCTGTTGTGGTTACAACTGATAAATAATAATTTAATTGTCACCGTACTACTTGGCAAAAAGTGGTAGAGAAGTTTGAATCTCGTGAAGGAAAACGCGTATCGCAGATATTGTTTCTCATCCGCGTTGAAGAACTAAGCATTTAGGGAATTATCCAGATAACTTATGTGAATCTCTGAATTAGTATAGTTTTTCTGAGCATACCGGTCGCAGTCTTCTAGTCTCGCGGTAGTGACCACATTCTCCGTGGTGAGTGATGCCATCCTGAATGCTACTCCGCACTGGGAGCTCTAGTAAGTAAATGTGCAATAACTTCACTGCATTTCACTTATCCTATAAAATGTGTGTATTTATTTAGCTTTGCTGCCTGAACACGGTACCCGAAATGTATAAAAATTAAAGTAGATGCAGTAATCTCGACTCGAACTTACATTACGCTTCTACTACTATCAAATCATATACTAATATTTCTAGTATCGTTCCTTCGGTAGAGCTATTGCACTGATTTCGTTGTCACTTGAAACGCACGTACGCTTGGCAAGAACAAAACGTATGCGCCGCAGTAAATCGATGCTTCAGTAGCACAATAAACTTGCGAGTAAATTCTGTGGTTACTTCCTTGGGAGAATTTTAATCGTGCTACAAATATTGATGAAAGAATCCAGATAGGGTTTTAAATTACTGCAATCATGTTGTAGCTTCTCAACCATCAGACATGCTGCTAGGATAAGTTTTTCTACTGTATAAATTTGCCTCCTGGAAAAAAAGTTTAGCCACCGAATGAAGAATTGTGTATTTTACTGGCCGAAGAAATTTCGGTCAGAAAAAGTCGAAGTGGCAACTGCTGCGCCAGCGCCGCGCCGTCTAGCGCGCTGGGCTATTCCCAGTTATCCGCCCTTGCATCCTTGATGCTGTCGTTAGTGCTGTTGCTGCCGCGTGCCTGCTGAGTTCAAAACCTAACCACTGGAGCGCGATAGCAGCCAGTGTTGCTTCAGACGTTCGCAGATATGGAGGTGGAGCTAACGTGTCCGCATTGCGGTATCTTGTACCACGTGCCCGTGCTATTAGGATGTAACCACAGCTTATGTTTAGCTTGTGCGGTAACATTACAGGAGCCATGTTCTGTCAGAGACGAAGAGAGCCCTGGCGAGGTAGATAAAGTGTCTGTTTTTAGTGATACGGATTCAGGAGTGTCGTGCACTTCTCGCCCTACGAGCCTTGTTGGTCCTGATGGGAACAGCGGGAGCTCCAATGCAAGTGACACATCTTCGCACTCGGCCGAGAACAATAATTCACCGGCCTTTACCTTAGTATGCCCGCAATGTTCTGTAATAAATAAGCTCGACGATGGAGGGGCACATAGCTTACCACGCTATAAAATCATGGAAATACTGGTCGACAAATTTCGGCAGCGTTCTGCTTTGCCGGAAAAGTGTCAGATGTGTGACGGATCATCAGACGTGCGGCACGACGCTTCACTTTTTTGCGACCAGTGTTCTGTTTTTTATTGTGAGAATTGTAGGGAGACGTGTCATCCCAAAAGAGGGCCTTTAGCTGCACACATCATGCTAAGCGTTGCCGAAGGACGTAGTTTGCTCAGAGAAAGACGCAGGGAGACTGACGTTAAGTGCACGACTCATCCTCAGGAAACTTTGTCCATGTTTTGTCTCCAATGTAAAGTGTCGATGTGTGTCAATTGCCTCAGTAATGGTCTGCATCACGTCCACGACGTTCATGCAATATCTGCAATTACTCAAACGAGAAAGGTGAGTTTCATCATGGCTAGTGGCGCTATTTCCTTTTGTAAAATGTTCATCTACGAAAATATTTTTCTGTTTGAAATTACAATTAGCATTCGTATGTTCTACCGTCAACTGTCAAGCGTCAATGTCGCTTACGTCGCCACATTACTTAACTTTTAAGTCGCCGGCGTTCTGTAGAAACGATATTTTGTATTAACTAAACTAAACCACATTGCTCTACTTCCTAAACTTGATATAAAAAGCCTTACAATCGAGCCTACTGGCCCCTACAAATGGTAATTCCGACTTGTATTATATTACGTACGATTTTTAGTGACGAGTGACATTCATTATCACTTCATTGGGCAGTTCCTGCTGAGTGGCGACTTACGTTACGTGTCATTGACACAAAAAACGCTTGGGATTGGTTAATTTAGTCCTGTAATTGCGAGTTGCGACTATTTCTTGTCATGAATTAATAAAATGGCTATTTAGTTGACTGATAGTGATACGTGCTAGTGAAACGAGATGTACTACTCGACCTTCATTTTGTTTAATAACTTATAATTGCAAAGATGAAGCATAGTTCAATGATGCCCAATTAGGCAAATCTGCTTACCCCAATTGGCATGAAGAGGGACATTCAGTGTACCGTTCACTGGACATTCAGCTTATTTTGAAGCTAAACTATATATAATTATTTATTATTCAATTTTGGTTTTGTAGTTGTCATGACATGATTCATTTCCTTCTATTATGTCTCCATTTTGATGTTACTACATCATATTTCTATCAAATTTTCAAATAAAATTTCAAAGTTTTTCGATTTTATTTTTTGCTAAATAATGGAATATTTTCCATAAAATGTGTCCCTTTCTGGTTAATAACAAGAGCAGTTCTAACATGCTCATAAGTTAGTTAGACACAGTCTAACATAATTCATGTAGCATTATTCATGTAGAATTTCATGCCATGTTAATTAATATCTGATGTATGGCATGTAGCAAACTTACCTCCTAAGGCTGTGGCGACCTCAATACTTAATGACTTGCCATATTTATTCTCACTAATACAAGAACACGATGCATAACGCGTGAAAGACTGCATTATGCATTACCATTAAATAAATATTGTTGAACTGTCTGCCTTGTATCTGACGGCGTCTTATCTTTCATGTATGACCACGCAAAATTCCGTTGCGTGATGCCTGTCTCAGCGAACTTATGATTTCATTGTAGTTTCACAAGAACAGATAATCGCTTTGTAACTAATGTCCTATAATTACGTGGAGTATCACCGGTTATTTTCGTCCATAATTATTAATTAAAGTTTCGATAAATGTGAAATCAAATTACTATCTGCAAAAAACACTGAGCGTTTACAAAGGAACAACTGAACTGAATTTCTCCTTTGAAGTTCTTCTGACTGCATTACCAGAGAAAAATGTCTACTCTGCAAACGAACTCAGGAGCTTGCTTCTAGCCGCTCCTCTCGTATCCAATATGCAAATTCTCAGAAGTGCAAGTGTGCAGTCCGTGACTGAACTGCGGTCAGTCGGAGCGCTGACTTCGAGCTAGAAAATGTTCGCATGCAAGACAGGATTTGTAGTTTTGTATGCAAGCTTTGTTGACCAATCCTATGTTCTGACTTGAAGTGATCTTTGAAATAAGAAATGAAGAAAATTGTTAATTTCTTTTGCTTACTCTGTAGGTTAGCCTCCTGGTTCTGAAATTTGTTGCAACGTAATGACTTGCAAGATTTTGAGTTAGGCACTAAGTACTTTTTCCTTCTATTTCAGTCACTGCTTCCGACGTATAAAGTTTATTATGCATTTCATGAATAATATTTTTTTAACGACCTGTATATTCTACCATATCCTGAACATTACTTGTTCTGGTGCACGTTGAAAATAATTTTTTCAAGTCGCTGAACGACTTGTATTTAATAGGAGCTGACGGGACGTAATCAGGCAGCCAAGTTCGTGCGGCTGGATATCAAAGGCCTCGTTTATCGCGATAAAGACATGTAACTGCTGCTGCAAACTGTCCTCTCTCGACGTAACCTCGTTATCGGCATCGTAAACTTCTCGTAAGATGTCAAAGACTTTTGCGCTTTTCGACTGTGCGCTGAAGTTGTTTGTTTTTATATACTATTTGCAGTCTCTTCATTATGTAGAAGCTTTAAGTCTTTCAGGAAACTTTACTTTTATGAAGAAGCTTGGAAATTGTTTTTAGACTAAATTTATTCAGAATAATTACATTAATTCAAAATTTATTTGTTTGACTACTACTTTATCCTTGATCTAGGTAAATTGTTTTATTATACTAATTATGGAAGGGTCCGTTTCTCTTGGTATTAGTATGGGCAAAACAGGCACCACCTGAAAGTCAAATATCCGAGCCTGAAAATATTCAGCTTTTCTTGAGCATATTAGCGTTCTCTTTTCCATCTTCGCTTCTTCTTGTTTAGTTGTACTGCGCGTGATCAGGAGATTGCATGCAAATTGCCATCGTTAGAGCCTCTCCGGTGATCAAGGCTTGATCTCCCATTTGATGGCAACCTTTATCAGGCTCTCGTGTGGTCTCTTGCCCTTAATCGTCAGAAGCTCACAAAGATCGTGTGCGCAACTCGCTGTTCAGTTCAACACTTATACATCATAATTACGTCTTTGCACTCTACCACTCTACCAGTTAGGACTAGGCGAGGAAAGCAACCGAACTAAAGCTCACTGTGCAGCACGGGTGAACTACGAGCATCAGTTCTTCATGTATACCCATGATAATTACTGCTCTGGGTGAGCTGATAAATTTCTTCGTCACGCTCAAGCTGCTTCTTTCTCTCAAATTAAGGAGAGTTTATAGGCATAATAAATGGTTGCATCCGAAAGCTCCTGTCAACGGTCGTTTTTACCATGCCGTTCCTTTTATATTGGTCGCCTATTTACTGAGTGAACTTTCCAGTGCATAATGAAATATTTGTTTGGACGATCCTGTGTTGTCATTTTGTCTTGTGTAATTACCCTCAGTACATTTCGGAGATATCTAGCGTCGTTCTCCGAATGTGGTCTTGCATGCGTTTGTAATATACTAAACTTGATTACCATAAATGCATGAAAACATACATGTTAAACTATCCCATAGAAGTATGCAATCGTCCAACTAATTTCAGATTAGTTAGTTCAGTGGCAGAGGGGTTCTGAACAGTTAATTATCAGTTGAATGAACTCCTTGANTTCTCTGTGACCCTTCGCTGGGCCGAGCTGCCTTTGGAACTTGAGGTTCCCTGTGACCCTTCGCTAGGTAGAGCTGCCTTTGGAACTTAGGGTTCCCTGTGACCCTTCGCTGGGCCGAGCTGCCTTTAGAACTTGGGTTCCCTGTGACCTTTCGCTAGGCCGAGCTGCCTTTAGAACTTGGGGTTCCCTGTGACCCTTCGCTGGGCCGAGCTGCCTTTAGAACTTGGGGTTCCCAGCGACTCTTCGCTGGGCCGAGCTGCCTATAGAACTTGGGGTTCCAAGCGACCCTTCGCTGGAGTCTCATGGTGAACACGAGTCTTACGATTGTCTCTTTGATTGTTTGCTGGTGGCAAGCATAATCCAAAACCTAAGCTTGAGGTTCTAAATTGCCTATCTATTTGAGGATTTTTCTGTATCGATGTTGTTTACGTCAAGACAAACTTTGACTCTGATTTCCGAGGTATTTTTTTCGATGACCGTTAAGTGAAAAGTCGCGCTGAACCATCTCGCTTATTCTTTATATTTCTCAATTGTAAACTCTTGATTCGCTAAAAATTCATGTTTCCTTTATCGCAGCAGACTTCACTTCCCGAGCACGATTTTTTCCATTTTATTTCCTTAGTATGTCTCCTTGCAAGTTCCTTCCATTTTTCTCTCTTGTATCCGGCTCTTTCCTTCTTTTGTTGTATTTTTTTTTCTCAAACTTTTCGCTCTCCCTCGTTTTTCCTTTAAAATTTCCCGACTCTATTATCGCTCGGCGGCTCTAATCCCTGTGGATAGTTGGTTTCGCGCTTCGGATGACTTAATTTGAAAAGAGTAATTTTTTTTCTCCGCGTGATTTTTAAATTTTGTGCGTACATTTGCTTGAGCACCATCGAGATGAGGTACTACTCAAGTAAAAATTGAGTTGGTGTTGTTTGGTATGATATACACTAAGCTGTTACAGGGCTCGATTGTGTAGTCATTTTTTTCAGGAATCGACACTCTTAATCTAGTCGTATTGCAACATTTAGGCAAAGCTACACGCAGTAAAATGCACGTACCTTGACGTTTAATTGTCGGATAAATATAAAAGAACTTGGAAAACTAGAATATCTCTTGACCGTAGATTTCTTCGGAATACTACCGTAGATTTCTCTATTACTTCGCCGCGTATTACTTCGCCATCTGGTACTCAAACAACATGTCGTGCCGATCATTCGCATCGTTGAAACTTTATCTTTAGTTCACCATAACAATGGATAACTTAATTCACCATAATTCGGTGAAAATTTATTAATTAAGGACGACTGTGACATATTTCTTAGAACAGCGACTCTAGTAGGTTTTTGCCGCTAATTGCGCTCAACGATTTTGTTGATGTTCAAATCACACACGAGTATTCTATTTGCAAAGTCTCTGGAAATAAATCGATCAAGGTATTTCATGTGCATTAGGAAGAATCCACCATGAAAAACTATTAACAAAATCTATGCAAACACAAATATCCAATAATCTTAATAAGAAATTATTTTTTCTAATTACGTGCGCGTATGGCAAGACCGCGTAAGACCATGTCAGCCCAGCTGCGTAGCCCTGACCACGACTATAGCGTAACCTTTGAGAATGCATTCATGGAGGCCGCTGCTTTCATGGAAGATTGTGTGCCAAAATATCATGGTGGGTCATCGTGTCCATCTGTCTCTGTGCCAGCTGCATATGGTAGTGACATGCTTCTCAGCAGCCTCCCGGTCACAGCGTTCAATTTATCTTGCAGCGAATACAACAACTGCTTCTAACGCGTGGCCTTGTCCGTGGACGCCGCATACGTAGGTGAACGCTCCCATGAATTGGCTATCGTTAGAGTGCGATTTCTCTCCTGCGGCGCATATATCACTCAATTACCGCGTTACCAGCTGGTCATACACGAGGTCAAATTCAAAATAATTCATTGCTTAAAACTTTCACGTAAATCTATTTTTTATAATTTTTAATTATGAAAGAATTAAAGAGTCATTTGTGTGTGTTAATGTTCTATGGGGTTAACTACATTCGCTTCAGCCTTATTTTCTTGGGTATTTGTATTCAAATTTCATGTTAACCAGAATTTATTTATTTCAACTTTCAAATTGAAGTTTTGTTTCTGTCATTACTACTTCAATAACGTAATGAAAAAAAAATCCATGATGAAGGTCATTCATGTCCAGAATTTCTATAAGTTGTTGGTTTGCACAAGTATAATTATTTATATTTATTATTATAATTATTCATAATTGTTCTTGGTACGTAATTCTATGCAGTCATCATTATGTTGTAAGTTCAAGCAAGAAATGCATGCAGCTTACGTGACCAAATGCGCGTTGCGCTGTCGACGAGCTTTAGTAGTACTTGTATAGGTTACTAACACTTATCTGTCTAACCCGTGAATTGATATCTTATCACAACACATCAACTGGGACAAGCTAGACCAAAGTCCGATACCGGCATTTGAAAAATGATCAATTTTAGTGTTAAAAGTTTAACTTAATACATCTTTTCATTTTGAGGTTGAGATAACTAGCTTTCTCCCTGACTATTTTGGTTCATATGGTCTTCATATGTATTTATTTCCGCGCCAATCAAAAACTGAACCCATGACTGTGAAGATATACAGAATATATTCAATTTTATTTTTAATTTTAGTTTATCTTGAATATTCAGTGCTCCCAAGTAGTACCTATTTGCAAAAGTTCTCATTTTCAGAAATTGTAGAGCATTATTTGACAATCCTTAAATGTTCATGAGCAATGTTTCCCTGAACCAATAGACGTATAGCTACTTAGTAGGAATGACACCCCCACTTGTTAATTGAAACAAAGTGAGGAACTATTGTGCAGTGGCAGTTTTTCCTTGTTATTCCATCTGGAGTCGATCTAATTCAATCAAGTCTCCTGCGCACGGTGGGAAGTTCTGTAATAGACAAAGCAGCGGGGCTATGGGAGTGGCTGGGATGGATTCAGTTGATTCAGGTCGAGGATACTGTAAATTTATTTAGACTCGTAGGCATTTATCGTGTAGATTATTTATATTCTCCAAGATTATTTTCCGTTGTTTAAATAGAACATAGCGTTACTTACACGGTTGAAAATTCAATTTATAATAAACGAATTTCAAGATATATCGAAATCAATGGTCATATATCCGCAACCAAAAGATAAATGGCGATCATCGTTGCTTCCACCTTATTTAAGGATGTAAATATAATGTAAAATACGATTGCTGAATTCTAGATTTTGTTTTTAATAATCCATTATTGACGTTGGGCTGGCCAGCATTAAAGAGGAACACGTCGCTGCTGCCGCCGCATCCTGCATGGACTCGTGTTGGGTTTTGTGCTCAATTGTTGGCTGTTCGTAGGACGTCACGACTCAGCAACTGCGGACGCCCTTGTACTTCCGCTGCTGGAAGTCGAGTGCAATTGTACAGCAGTGGGTGCTTTATATACTCTGCGTTGGCTTCTGTGATGGAGCCGCATGCATGTTGCAGCCCTATCTGTCCATCACTGGGATTATGATGCTAGCAACGCGAGGGTTTTTAGCGCATTTTCTCTTTTATAGAAAAAAGGCGCTATTGTGGTCGTTATGTCCGCCCGTGACTTCGTCACGGACGGACGAGAAAATACGCTCTCTGTCACTCACTGCAGCGAGTACTGAGTTCGATTTTTTTAAACTCTGTTCATCAGTGGGTTATTATGCTTGCGGCTCTGCATCTGTTGGTTGGGTTAATTAGAGCGGGGATTTGTAATGCTGACTGAATCGATGTCAATACCAGCGTGTATTACGCGTGTAGCGTTGTTAGTTTAGTATTTTGAATGTGTGCACTTTATTATTTTCAGTTCTATGGTTATGTTATTTCCTTTGCAAAGAATTATTTTCAGACCCCCTCATTCAATCAAGTATCTACAATATTTACTTAAATAAACGTGAGTGATTGTCATAATACAGGTAATTCTATTGTCCTGACTGTGGTCATATATTTGATAAATATTTGCGTCAGTTCAAAGTTCATGAAACGAGTTCACCTGTGGTATATTATAGAGTGTGACTCATTTGGAATTACTGTGGCAGTGAGTATTTACAGCGTTGAAACACTTCATACGTAGGGCTTGTCATTTGTACTATCGGCCGCCTTCATATGAAAGATAAAGTTTATCACACATATGAAAGATAGAGCTTATCATAGGTGGTTTTGCTTATCGCAAACGACGACGCTTCAGCCTGCGTGGTGCCTATATACCTTATTACAGACTATGGGTCGCATCATCGCATCCTCTTCTTAAATTATGAGTACAAATTTCGAATTCTAATTTAATTCTTTCGATGAAAACATAATTGATTTTCCCCTCGTTAGAATTACTTAATTTTTTCAGGTATAAACAATAACCGTTATAATATTGATAATTCATTTCTTTTCTCATTTGTTTTAGATTCTCTCATCGCTGCACCTGTACTAATTTTCACTTGATCTATTTTCATTTGATCTATTTTCGTCCGATTTTGAAAATTTTATGAGACAATATTTCGAATATTTCTTTTACGCGGGGTTCCTGTGCATAGATAACCTATTTTGTAGAATATTCGTCGCGTTGGGACTCAGAGACTGCAACTATATCGGGACTCGCGTCCTTAATTAACTCCTGTAATTTTGATCAGGCTTTCGTGCTTCCCTCGCTTCTCAATTATTTCCGCGAGACATTCTCAGCATTTTCAAACGCAGTTCGAGAGCACGAAGAGCACTTTCAGATACATTTTGAACCTTAGTAATAGCTAGTTTATATTTTTTCAATATGTACAGTATGAATGTAAATCCATTAGATGTTGGGAAGTCAGAAATTATATATCTTCTATTTTCAGGAGGGCCATCATTCTTTATTTTTGATCATAGACTACGTAACGTAAATCCGTAGTCACGGAAACAACAGCGATTTCGTTTTTTGTTCATTGATTTGTTGAGTTTGTGCCTCGCACCGCACAAAATTTTCTGGCATTTCTCGCTTTTTTTTTCTGGCATTTTTTCGGTGGCTTAATCTGTTCCGTCCACGACCGTTGGCGGTGTTGAAATTTCAAACGAATCAGGGCGTCGGGCAAGACGTGACCTGGTCTGTAAATGCCTTAAACGACAGAGTTGCTCACGACGCCGAGCCGAGGTCATAGAGAAGCATGTCAAAACCCCCTTGTCTGGACCTGCTTGAAATTTCTGATTCCAAATAATAGGATAGTAGGCGTTTAGTTAAGGATTACTTCCCTTGGATCTAGATGAGATTATTTCTATAGCAGCCGCTTCAGAAATACGGACGTAGGGTTTCTGAAAAATATTTTCCGATGTGATTTTAAATCTACGTTTATTCATTAACGGTAAGTTAAGACTTATTTCCACGTCGGTAAATCCTCTTCTATGTTCAGCTACTTAATTCACTGCCTCTCTAGCCTTGTACTGAGTAGTCAAACTTTAGAACTAAATACCAAAATTTAATATAAAATGTCATTTGTATTTTCAAATCAATTGCAAACAGCTGGAAAGCTATAACAACGTACATGTATATATATTTTTCACCACAATTGCCGTGTGGCGGCAAGAGAAGCAGAAAGCTCTTAACAAGACAGTTGTTGGCAGAAGTTAGCGAGTGCCAGCGCGTCTCCTTGATTGTATTACTACTGGACGCCCTGATCCTGCCCTCTCAAGTGCCGTTCAAATGCCTCCTGACTGCTGCAATATCGCGTTTGTGTGGCTTTTTATGGTAATTATACGCTTCAAAACCGCCGGATAAGGAAAGTTTATCTTTATTAAGACACGAAGCGTGCATTTAATTACTTTAACGGTAATTTTTTCGATCTCTGAAATATATTTAAGGGTGTACATTTTTCATTCTTAATTAATAATCCATTCGATGATTTTTTTTTTTATCTTATTATTTTTTTTCTATCGATAAACTCAATGCAGATTGGATTGATGCATGAAACACGCATGCTGTAGGCATCTCTATGCTTCCGTAAAATCTACTCATTTCAGTAGATTAGACTATAGTGACACAATTTTTATACTTTTCCTGGTTTGATTCTCTCAAATTTCACTCAAGAAAAATAACAACGAATACGTTAATAATGTCAAGCACCTTTTTCATTTTTGACTATCTTGTATTAATTTCATACTTTTCATTTATTCGGCTCTAAAGTAAGCAAGATTTAGCGACCACAGCTTTTTGTTCCTGACGAGCGGAAGTGAAATTCGTTTCTTCAAATTCCTTGGCTAAGCTGAAATAGGAAGAACGTCCGGGCGGAAGCTGTGGATTATCCGCGTGCTTGTCTCCGCATGCACGTGCGCAGGATGCCGGCTGTGGAGCGCCCAACGCTCATGCCCTTAATGGTGACTGATGCTTGGGTTAATGATTGTCGTGCTATCATCTGCTGTTGCTTGGGTTAATTATAACTGTCGTGCTTTCTTCTGCTGATGCTTGGGCTGTTTATTGACTGTCGGATTTTGCTGCCAATTGTCAGGCTTCTATCGACCCTCTATCTCAGCTTGTCGGTTGTTGTAATTAGTTTTATTCTGGTTAGTTGACTATAGTTCTACATTAGTTCAACGAATATCATCATTACGGTATTCAAAATGATTCGTCTCACTGATGTATTTTAAGAGCAAAATTCAGCAATATACTGCATACTTTGATGTGCATCTTTATTCGAGCTAATATCTAATGGAAATATCAACATCGTAACTGCATGTTTTAACACGGCATTCATTTTACTATAACTAGATTACCTGGATACTATCAACCACTGCAAAATAATCATACAAAGATTCGACAGAGTCTTGGAAATTCATCTTACGCTCGCAGGTATCTGCTCCTGCAATGGCGTCGGTGTCTTTAATAGGAACGAGGATCAGGCGATGAGCATTTCCGGGCGTGCAGAGCACAGTCAGCACACGTATGCCGCTGCACGGCTGCTGGTGTGCCTGACGCTGGCCGTACCGCTGCACGGCTGCTGGTGTGCCTGACGCTGGCCGTACCGCTGCACGGCTGCTGGTGTGCCTGACGCTGGCCGTACCGCTGCACGGCTGCTGGTGTGCCTGACGCTGGCCGTACCGCTGCACGGCTGCTGGTGTGCCTGACGCTGGCCGTACCGCTGCACGGCTGCTGGTGTGCCTGACGCTGGCCGTACCGCTGCACGGCTGCTGGTGTGCCTGACGCTGGCCGTACCGCTGCACGGCTGCTGGTGTGCCTGACGCTGGCCGTACAGCTGCACGGCTGCTGGTGTGCCTGACGCTGACCGTACAGCTGCAACGCTGCAGGCGCTGGCCGTCGAGGAGGTCCTCGTCCTGACAATTTCCTCGTTTTTGTCGCGGATTTAGGATTTAATTGTTCTCATCAGTGCGTTGTACCGCGACTTTTTTTTCATGCCTGCATCGTTAATGCTGGTACAAAAATGCATGGTGGTTTGAATGATTTTTACTTAGTGTTTCTATCATGTTCATTTCTAGTTCTTTTTAATCCATCATGATATTATTAATTCCTTAAATGTATCTAACTTTTGCTGATTGTAGCCTCAGTCCCACGCTTAAGTTGCACTGGGAGCTTCACTGTGCAATTTAGAGGTGAGGGATGTTCAATTATCTCATTATTAATGGGGGGAAAATGAGACAGCGAAAACTCGGGCCAGTTTCGTGTCGCTTCAAAATTACTACTTTTATGCTTACTTTAACTGCCGGGAAAGGACCTCTGCATTACTTCCTGCCGTTGAATAACACCGATAGACAGTTGAGCTGTAAACCTCTGTTGCCAAGCCTTCTCTTATCCCGTGGGTTGATGTATAGAAACGCGCGTAAAGAAAGCACAGAAATTGGTATTTACAATCCTATGCATTGAGGTTCACTTCTGTTCGAATTCTTTGTGGTACTGCATAAAGCATTCATTCCCTGATCTTTCATTATTTAGCTTTGAACTTTTTCACCCGCGCTCTTGCAATTCTATGGCATTTAATTACCCTATTTTAAAGCAAACGTGTCATTCAACCTAAAGTTACTATCGATATATTTTTTACCGGCAAGGAGGCTAGAACTGCTAGCCCATAATTAAATATACTCACAACAATTCTTGAACAGAATTCATTCATGATTAGATTATTATTTAAAAATGATGCCCAGTTTCATATAATCTCCGCGGCGTTTTTTGGCCACCTTCCCTAAATATTATGGATAGAATGAAGATGACTCGCATGCACTTGCTAACAAAATTTTTTGCCGAACGTTAAAAAAATGGCTCTATCAAAATATTTTGTAAATGAAAGCAAAACTTCATTATTTATTACTAACCTCAACACATTTTTTGATTAAGATTTCGGGATAGCTCGTCCGATGAAAGGCCCATTTACTAAATGACCTCAATTATAAAGCACGCCTCGCGGTTCACGGTGCCGGATGTCGCTGTAACCTGCCAATCTGGGAGCATTTAACTGTACGCAGTGAGCTGTACATTCAATAATTAAATATTGCCATACGTGTGGACATTTAAATTCGGCGATGCTTTATCAAACGCATGAAATTGTTGCTTACCCATGCCATTGACTTTTTTCTTTAATCTCTTTGCCATTTTAAAATTTTTTACTTAAAGGGTTTGCTGCAGATTTCGGCATTCATTCTTATTCATAATTATTTGCTTTTCTTTAATTTTTTCTCTATTTAAAAGTATTACTTTATTATATTATGCTTTAATATTTTTTTCATAACTAATGAATTTGTTTCATATCCTGTTGTAGTTGCAGTAGCTATTTTTGTGTCAAAAGTACTTAAACATTAAAATGTAATTAATTGTTTAAACTGTGAATGCGAATACTTTTGCGAAAATTTAATTTTTATCGCATTGATTATTATAAGAATTTTGCCGGTGGTGTCAATACTAACCATATCAATTTATAACCACTTTCTCTACCTGTTTCATGTTGATGATGAGAAAAGGCGCTTTGAAGTCTAATGCATGTACCGATACCTGTTTGGTGCGGCCTGACTTCATCGTCCCGTGCAAAAACATTGATATTCGACGGTTTTGCCGGAATTTTTACCACATTGCCTAAGAATGCTACGTGTTGGAATCCACCGGGCTACACGCCTTGGATTGCGCCTAATATTTTACCATTTTTAGTGATTGATGCTGTAATTTATCTGAATTGTCTGAAGTGACTTGGCTAGCCTTTTACCTTATCTTTAATTTGGTTTTGCCGACCATTCATTTAAGTAACCTCTGGCCACTCCCAGGCGTTTAATTAAGACGCCCTTATGTCTAAGCTGCAAGCGGCAGTACCATGGTAATTGATTTAGTAATTTGAAGCGTTTCTTAATGTATGTAAAATTGACGGCAATAGTTTCAGAATATTTAGCATCGCTGAACAAATATTTTCAAATAATAAATTTGTATATCTGAAGGAGGTTCTATTCCATACACAGTCCAATTTCTCTCATTACCCGGTACTTAACAAAGCGTATAAGTAGCCATTGCGCACGCCGTCCCGAACAGCGCGTTATCATATAATTTCTTTCATTTTTTATGCCTTACAGTTTAGGCCAGAGAATTGAAATGTGTTCAAATCTTGCGCCGCTGCAATATAAATATTGAATGTTTGCTCTATTGTTACTATAATATATAACATTAGTCAGTTTCAGCAGACAGTCTTTTAATAAATGTATCTACAGATATATTTTTAGATCTTTCCGGACGTAGTCTTCTAATTTTAGATTGATCCTCAGTATTAATACATTTAATAATGTATTTTATTGTGTCTCAGTCCTGTTAGGGAATGTGTCCTGTCTTCGTACTTTAGAACTTAGTACGAATTCTAGTCGTTTATTATTATTTTTATTTTTTTGCTCTGAACTTATCCGAGTATTATTTTCACAGAGTTTTTACTACTTTGAACGTAGTGTTTTCTTTGTTTTTATTTATTTCATTGAGTAATAAATATAGTACGACTGTTGTAGCCGACACCGTCTGAGCCCAGTCAAGGATTAAGCAACTCTCGACCTGAACTGAAAGTTAAATCGTCCTCAGTCTTGGTGATGCCGGCAGCCTTGCATGAGATCTTATCACGATGACGGACAAGACTTGAATCTGAGACTGCGAGTCTTGTGCGTCTCTCTGCTCGATGTCTTATCCTCCTGTACTTGCATGCCTTCTGGCGCAAGAAGCAGCATTGTATGCGTCTTATCCTCCTGTACTTGCATGCCTTCTGGCGCAAGAAGCAGCATTGTACAGTATGTCTTAACCTGTCGACTTTCGCTTTGCGGAAAATTCGTTTGTAGTAAATATGTACTGAGATCGAAAATTTATCGCAGCTACATTAACTTGAAAATGAATGACTATTTAAATTGACAAATTTGGTTAATTTATAAATTTGGTCTACCAAAAGTTTTCATTTAAATTATTATGAAAATTTTCTGCATTTTCTTACCTTTTATATTCTTGATTAATTGGCTATTTAAGCAATAACATGAGGTTAAATAGTTCGATTTTTTCAACATAATCTTGGTTATGCCTCAGCTATGTTATCCGCGGATACCAACTTATGTGGTGGCTATTGAACACTATTGAACACTTTCAATGTGGATGCCTCGTAGAATAACTTCAGAAAACAATTTTTACATTCAATGTTCGTAGCGCTT
The DNA here is from genome assembly GCF_000764305.2 of Hyalella azteca. Taxonomy (NCBI): domain Eukaryota; kingdom Metazoa; phylum Arthropoda; class Malacostraca; order Amphipoda; family Hyalellidae; genus Hyalella; species Hyalella azteca. Next base: position 26,984 of record NW_025946467.1, read on the forward strand.
TTCATAATAGATATTAACTTTACCAAACTTGAGATATTCATTTCTTCTGTCACAAAAATCTAAACCCATTGTTGACGTCAGTATCATCGGTGTTGATACGTAAAATTCGAAGTAAAGTTCTTTGTCACATTTTTCTCGGTGTTGGAAGCTCGTGTTGAACTCGTCCTCGACGTCAAAGCAGCTCGGCCGTGCATTATGCCACTTAAGAGGACGGTGCGCGCTTCATGCGTGCACAAAACACTAAATTGAAGCCATTACTGGGCATTGAATAAGCTCGGGCATCTGCTCTATACATTTGAAGTTCACTCTCAGCATTCTTGTTGCGCCATGACAAGCGTTTCGGGTAAAGATCTGTGCTCGAATATCTAATTTATTACTGTTAGTCTATCCTATACTTCGGATAATTCATTCAACGAACCTGCCACATAATTTAATTCAGTCATTCAATTATTATCAATCGAGTAGGATTAATTTGATTTAATTAATGTGAATGCATTTCCTCTCATTTAATTAATGTGTTTACAAAGACTGTCACTTTTAACAACTGCCGTGAAATGAAGCCTATTTTGGCAGCTCCTCGATCCTCGGTGCGTGACAGAAAAGAAGACTTTAACACTGCCGCGTTCTCCTCTATAAGCAAAATCCGAGAAAAACGCTCAGAATAATCCTGCAGGTACAGGGAACCGCGTTGAGCTTTAGGATCGATAGGAGCGCCGGTGAGGGGGCACTTGAGCCAGAGCGGCAACAACTCGACAGTAAGATTGCGCTGCGCATCTTGCGAATGTTGTTACATGTAAAGTTGTACAGAAAATTAATTCTCTGGAGCATAAAGCTAAGTGAGCATAAAACTATTTATCTCTTTATATAAACATGCTCAAAAGATCAAATTCTGCCGTGCTATGCTGATAACATTAACGTACATAAACCAATGCTGAGCTATATTTTTGTCCCTGATTTCTCATTTAAAGCCTCGTGTTTCAAGTGTTCAATGCTGCAAAGAATAAATATTGAATAATTAATGTAGTTCTTAAAACATAATCTGAAATTGTGTTGCAAAATCCCACCAAATAATTGGTTTAACACTCCTCTACATTACATAAATTTAGTCCAGAGATCGCCGCCCTTTATTTCCTGGAAACGAATTTGAATCGTCACACAATATTTTTCGAACACAAGTTATTTCTGAGCAAAATGCCACTAAGTTATACTACACTAGTGCCTACACTAGGCACTAGGTTATACACAAGGTACAATTAGGTTATTTCTGTTCTCATAAGCACCCTCAAAAATTCTCTAAAAGGAAGCATATTTTTTTGGGAAACTTTTTGATGAATGTTGTACCCAAACTTTGCAAATCTATCGAGCTTTTTATTTTTAACGGGAGAACGCAGAGTTGCTCCGGCATACCAGATGGCGTTATAGTATTGCGATAGTTTTAACTTCGCGTGTGGCCCTTCCTACTCACTAAAAGCTGGTATTAAACGAGCTGCAGAAACCAAATGAAAAAAAAGCAAACAAAATTGAGTCTTCAATGAGGCAAATATAAACTCAATTTTAGTTTGGATCAGTTAATTAATACATGAGAGAAGATGATCCGGATATTGCGAAATAAAAGACCTGTCGTAACATCAATCTCAGCTTCCGTAGTGTTTTTTTATAATAATAATAATAATATTCACCGACCATAGCATGAATAACATCGAGTAACATCATAGCAAATAACATCACAAAAGTGCACACATATCACCCGTGTATGTCTGGAATCTCATCTTCTCTAGTACCATTAGAATTGGATTTTTCAGTGGGAATTTCTGCAGTGCAGCTCGATTGCCCGGCAGTCCAAAGTTAGAGGCTCCAGAGCCCCAGTTGGTAATTGGTGTGTGGGAGTGAATCCCTCTGCTAATTGCAAGGCGGTATACATCCCAGTAAAGCCATTGATCCCATTTTTTAGTTGACGCTGGACCAAAAAATGGTAGTTACAGAGTCAGGACGGTCGAGACTTTCGTGAATCTTTTTTGAAGGCATTGTACTTTTACTTCAATTTTCCTGAAATGCACGAGCTGGTAATGACTCTATTCACGCCATTAATCGTTATATTTTTTTTCGAACGATGTCTTTCCTACGGACGATTGAAGCTATTAAACAAGATAACGGAATAGCTGGTCAAAGTTTGGCTGTCTTCTATTAATCCATAACTATATTACTTTGCCGTTATAGTGCAACGCTCTAAATGTATGAAGGTATGTTATTTATCTTTTACTCCTGCTACCGATTTAATGTTTCAAAATATATACTAAATGTGAGCGATGTTTCTTTAGTAGTCGACGATGCGATTTTGAATCGTAATCAAGTATTACCTAAGGGTTGGTCCGGTTGTAGCGATGATTTGAGGATATTGAGGAACAACGTACACTATTACATAGTATTATTTAGAATTAAAGTTCGGCTTACAGTTCAGGATGAAATAGGGTTATTGGTCACAGCTTTAACACTGATGTCTTCGGCGTCCAGTTGTAGTAAGGATAAGTCTAGAGTATATCCGAGTATTCTCTACTCCGACGTTGAGTTGCGTTACTGTCCTGTTTGATATGGACAGGAGCAATGGGGTATACCGACAGCGGTCCTCGCCCAAGACTGAGGTTTCCGGGTCGGGACAGAGCACAGATAGCTTCGCCATTTGACGTCACCAAGGGCGTGACTTGATAAACAGGGAAGGCTAGTACCTACCAGGAAATTTAATAAATGTTTATGAGCATACAGCAATGAAGGCGATTATCTTTCAACAAGGAAGACATTTTATGACGAAATATCCAGGGACGAACGGTATCGACATTGTCACCTGACACAAATTTATCAGAATATCTGTAAGTGGCCAGCGATCGCATGTATTATTCTCGTAGAAGCTCAGGTACATCATGCAGGCTTCTCAGCTGGAGACGGGGCTCGTGTATCCCACCTACGATATCAGAGCCGCGCAATCCCAGCGGCTCTCACGCTGTGCAGCTATGAGGCTTCCCTCCAGCTAGGTGGTCTTCCGAGCGCCGCCTCTTTGAGGAATAAATCAAAACAACTTTTGGATATTATTTGCAGCTGCAATTCAATGCAATTTGCAGGTTTCTTTAGTTTCCAGTGGTCTCCTCAAGCGCATAGGGACGCTTGCACTCTTATATAATTAACGCTTATTTAGTATTATGAACTAAGGGAAGGCCTCTCTACAGGGTGCATGCCTCATCCCTACAATTTATGTGATCACTCAATCCCAATTTCGTATTTTGTAATTAATAAATGATCATTTTAAAATGTTAAAGTGTCCACTAACTAAGAACCCAATTTTTGCAGAAATTGTATGCACTGCTAACGCGGCTCAATACTTCAGTTGGTCGTGTAGAGTAAAATCAAAAACAAGTTTCAATCTCAAAGTTGTTTCAGATGAAAATATGTTTCTCTGAAGAAGATTCAGAGCTCGATTTGCACGGGCTATCAGATTTCCACAGGTTTGTTTGTATACGTACAGTTTGCATGGGCTTGAAATTCGTACTTAGTCAACATATTATGAGTATTTTTGTTGATACCAATTTCCTCCAGTGTTCAAATTATTTTTTCAATCTTTATATTTCATTTAACGGAGATTTTTATAGAATTCACGATCATTTGGCCGTTTGTTCCAGAACTGAAATCCAATTCTCAATTGAAAGAAAAATTTTCAACGCCGTATGCACTTTTTCTATTTCAAAAGTTGTATTCTCCATGCAGAATGCAACTCGACGATATTAACTTTTTACAATGGCATGGGTTATAGGCATTTTTCTATCATTTCTCACTTGTTTGCTGCTTTGAAACAATCTAAGCTCATAAATACTTTCTTCTTTCTTTTCAACTAGGAAAATGCGCATTTGCGTAAAGTTTGTCAAGCGTCGCGGATTGCAAAACCGTTGCCCTTCGTGCAAGCAGGATTGCTGCTGATCGCCAGTCTTGCATATTTTAGTGAAGCGCTTGATTGGCTTCAGTCTTCAGCTTGATTGGCTGTTGTGGCTCCTGGCGTTGAGATGATCATGCAAATTTGAATGGTTTAATGGTGCGAGTTTATATGGCAGCTATCGTCCCTCTAAAAACTATTTTTAATTGACAGTTCAGTTCGTCAAAGTGGACTCGTATATGTTGTATCAATACTCATAAACATTTTTAATTATCAAGTCTCCCATCTAAATTGTTTTGATCTTTCATACTCGTCTGGAATATCGGACTAACAAGGCTTCTGGCTTTCACTCAAATTCAACAGCATATTGAATAGCAATGCACCTCAAATGATGAGGAGCTATCTAGTTTTAACTTTACTACGTCGTCAATATATTATCCAATTTATATAGTCCTTATGCCAGTAATTTGTTTTGAACACTTCATCCTCCTTATATTTCTGTTAATGAATGCGAAGTAGTGGCGGTCACATGCAAATTCTGACCATCATGAAATTAATTATAGCATTTCTAGCCATTCCACCTGTGGTTCGTAAGCAATCGATATGGATGCAGCAATTACATCGAAGGCGTTGCATTCTTCGCATACCAAACATGTGTTACTGTTTCCTGTGCGTACACTAACCTAACCTGCATGGGAACCTCTTGCCTGACGGTTTGCAGGCAATAAGGCGTGCATGTGAACTGCCCGACACAATCATTGCGGTGTGCTGTGGAGGACGCGCTCAAATGCTGAACTTCTTACGCTCGTACTTCGCCAGCTGGTAATTCAATGAACACTGTATCCATGCTACGGATCATGTTTATAAACGAATGACACTTTGAACTGAAATTAATTGCAGCTTTATTAAATAGGAAGCCGTATGTTACCGTTAACTCTTCGGTGAGTCAATAATTGTGTAGGCGCTTTTTGCCAACTCCTCGGTCGAATACCTTTTGAATAGTTAACAAGTTTAACGCCATCGCATTTCATTTGCATTTAGCTTCATGTAGTGAATATTCACTGTTAGATCAATAAATCAATTCTTTCCTGGTGATTCTGTGCCAGTGTGCCATTAATACTGCATACCATGTAATATTGATCGCTGGTAATTTCCGCGCCGACTTTGACTCGGTAAACCATGCATGTACTATCGATCTCTGGCCACTCTCACGCTGCCTTTGAAGGACTGCATACCATGTGCTATCGTTTTCTGGCCTGACCTCTCATAAACATCGATAATTCATGTCGAACAGTCTAAGCCTGTTCTTCGCGTAGAGTAGAAATAATGAGTACAAAATGAGTTGCTGTACAAACTATAGTTAAAGGATACTTCAGATGAAGCTGAGATATTAACAATATCGAAGTTTCCTTTTTGCAAGCTATGTCACCGAAACACTGTAATCACCTTGAATGGCTTGAGTACCAAACCTGTTTACGTACTTTCTTAACCGATCGACAAACGTAGTTCTTCCAGGCATTTCAGGTTAACTGATCTATATCCTCGTATGGCTGAGAACTTTGAGAAGATTCTTAGGTTGGTAACCCTGGTCAACAGAAAAAGTGATTCTGAGGTCATTTTGTTTGGGTTAGAAATCATTTTCGGCGTTGATTTCAAACCTGTTTTTTTTTCTCTTGCACGTCTAGGTTTTGGAAATGTTCGCATTCTCGTGCAAGATATTTTTGATAATTATATTTATGTATACACAGTAAGTTGTCCAGGTACGGCGCTTGAGCCTTTGAGGGAGCCTGGCTCAGGAAGGGCGGGCTGCTAATCAGGAGTCTCACGGGAAGCTCTGCAGGAAATGCGCCTCTCACGCCAATCAACGAGGAAACTATCGAGCTCTCCAATCGATCCAGCAGGGCTTTAGCTTGGCTTAAAATGAAGCAAACACAGGACAAGTTAAAGTGCAGCAGGAAATAGGAATGCTAACACGCATATTAAATACCGTGTGAGCTGATGACTTCGTCTTGCTAATTAATTTTAGTCGCCATAATTCTCTCTTGTGACGTTATGTTATAAGCTCATATTATAGTTTATGCAAACAAGTGTGCACACGTTTCCTTATAACCACTAAAATTTATTCACAAGTGAAGCCGTTTAATATTCCTATGATTTTTGTTACCTGTGACTTCCAATTATACATCCTAGATGCTCTAATTAACACGTGTTTCACAAAACAGATTGGCTATTTTATTATCGGTACATTTTCGGATTCAAGAAAACTTGGATCTTTTGCAGCACCTGAGATCAAGCTCTACTATAGTTTTATGTCGCCTTATTAAAGTCATTCAATATGAGCAATCTCTACTTGCCAAACGAAAGAGTAAATCACGGTTTTGAGAGACATTTTTACTGGTTTGTATATTTCTGAGTAATTGTTTTAGACTAGCGTGTTCAACTGAAAATCGTTTTGTGTGACAGAAATTTAAACAATATCTTTGAATTTTTTTGGTAAGTCATGTTTTTCTATGAGGTTCCATTTTTAAAATCAGATTTCGCTTTCATTTCCATCTAGTTTATTATTCCATCTTTCTGTCGTAGCTCAATAAGAGGCGGCGATCCATCGTGGCCTGGGACTGCTGTGTCCCAAACAAATACTAAGGATACTAAGGAATAAAAATTGATTTGAGAGGTTATGTTTAAGAGAGGTAATAAGGGAAAGGTGGAGGCTAAAGAATAGGTTCAGCCTAAAAGATAGGTTGAGGCTAAATGCAGAAGTTGGTAGATGTTTAAATGGCTACGATTGAAGAATATGACGCTAGTTTAACTGCGCAGAACATTTAAAATGTGGGTTTAAACGATTTTAGATCTTATGATATTATTCGGCATTGACTTTAAATTGTTGTATATACAATATTCCACTGCTGCCTGTATCTGAAGGAATACTAAATTATTGTGAAGGCTTTTAAGACAGCCCCGGTGCTGTGGCAGGGCCGCGCTCGGGATCGATATGCGCCGCGCTCGCTCGGCCAGCAGCGGCGCAAGGGCGTGCATCTGTTGCTCAGGCAGCGCAAACTGACGTGATTTGCGACGCTGCGCCAGCTACAGTCCTCGCTTCGCTGGTCATATGCTAACTGTCAATGCAGCTCACTCATAGCTCACGCTGCATGATATTTGTATATAATTTATTACTTAGGTTATTTGTCTCCAGTGAGTGCTATATTTTATATTTTTTGGGGGAGTAAGAGATGTATTTTCATGTTTTGTTAGTGTATTTTATTTCCATGTGATACGCTGAACAGTTTGTTGTACTTGGTTCTGCTTCGCAGGAAACGCGTAAAAGGCAGAGGTACTTCGTCGTTAAAATCCCGTCCTGTTGATACTTCTGTTTGTAATAAAAGTTTTCTTTCTATCGGTCGCTCCGCTTAGCCGCATGTTTAAAATATTGATTTTTTTTATTGTATCACTCGCAGGCTTGGCGAGCAGAGAGCTTGGCGGAATGCATCCCCGTTCTTGTTTGTTTTTCAAACTAAGTTTTTTACATTCGATTAATTTCGAGAGGGCCTCAAATTGGTTCCCAAGTTTCTTTGCTGCGCTTGCAAAAATCCTTATTGTTGCCTGCAGGTGCACTTCTTTATAGTCGCGGCTTCCTCATTTCCATTTCAAGATGCGAAAACTTCTGCTGTGACAAAGCTCGGGCTGACTGACTTTGCGCCTGCTTGAAATTTTGATTTCTTCATTCCGTGTGACTAGTTATAGGTCATGAATATCATGTAGTGAATATTCACTGTTAGATCAATAAATCAATTCTTTCCTGGTGATTCTGTGCCAGTGTGCCATTAATACTGCATACCATGTAATATTAATCGCTGGTAATTTCCGCGCCGACTTTGACTCGGTGCACCCCATATACTATCGATCTCTGGCCACTCCCACGCTGCCTTTGAAGGACTGCATACCATGTACTATCGATCTCTGGCCACCTCCACGCTGCCTTTGAAGGACTGCATACCATGTACTATCGATCACTCGCCCCCCCACGCTGCATTTACAGGACTGCATAACATGTACGATCGATCGCTGGCCACTCCCACGCTGCTTTCATAAGACTTCATACCATGTACTATCGACCGCTGGCCTGACTTCTCATAATCATCGAGAATTCATGTCGAACAATCTAAGCCTGTTCTTCGCGAAGAGTAGAAGTAATGAGTACAGAATGAGGTGCTATACAAACCATAGTTAAAGGATACTTCACATGAAGCTGAGATATTAAAAATATCGAAGTTTCCATTTTGCAGGCTATATCACCGAAACACTGTTATAACCTAGAATGTCTTGAGTGCCAAACCTGTTTACGTACTTTCTTAACCGGTCGACAAACGTAGTTCTTCCAGGCTTTTCAGGTAAACTGATCTATATCTTCTGGTATGGCTGAATACTTTAAGGAGATTCTGATGTTAGTAACCCTGGTCAACAGAAAAAGTGATTCTGAGGTCATTTTGTTTGGGTTAGAAATCATTTTCGCTGTTGATTTCAAACCTGGCTTTGTTTTTCTCTAGCACGTCTAGTTTTTGGAAATGTTCGCATTCTCGTGCAAGATATTTTTGATAATTATATTTATGTATACACAGTAAGTTGTCCAGGTACGGCGCTTGAGCCTTTGAGGGAGCCTGGCTCAGGAAGGGCGGGCTGCTAATCAGGAGTCTCACGGGAAGCTCTGCAGGAAATGCGCCTCTCACGCCAATCAACGAGGAAACTATCGAGCTCTCCAATCGATCCAGCAGGGCTTTAGCNTTTTTTTATTGTATCACTCGCAGGCTTGGCGAGCAGAGAGCTTGGCGGAATGCATCCCCGTTCTTGTTTGTTTTTCAAACTAAGTTTTTTACATTCGATTAATTTCGAGAGGGCCTCAAATTGGTTCCCAAGTTTCTTTGCTGCGCTTGCAAAAATCCTTATTGTTGCCTGCAGGTGCACTTCTTTATAGTCGCGGCTTCCTCATTTCCATTTCAAGATGCGAAAACTTCTGCTGTGACAAAGCTCGGGCTGACTGACTTTGCGCCTGCTTGAAATTTTGATTTCTTCATTCCGTGTGACTAGTTATAGGTCATGAATCTTTTCATGCTAAGTCAGAGTGAACCTTTTTGTGAAGAGTCGTTCATTTATCAAATAATAAAACCATTATTTGTTGATTGTCAATGACAATGTCATGAAAAAACAATTCCAATTCCAATACATTAAAAATTTTTACCTTAATAATATGGTCAAATCTTACCATGCAGGCGCTTGTATGTTGTGCGACATATTAACTTCGTTTGGTTTGATTACGTTTACTTGTGCCTCAATTAACGTTCCCTCGCCCAGCCTTTTGCCTCTCTTGCCATAGGCCTAATGCCCGTCAGCAAGACACGTCACCGCTTGAACAGCAAGCACTCGTTAAAATGAGTGAGAATTTGTCCTAATATCGATGCCCTTTTTGTCCATGTGTTGGTCATCCTGACCCAGTTTGGCCCGGCAAAAGGGCATATCAGTGCTGCGTTCGCTCTCTGCTCGTACTGTGGGTAAGAAACTGGCACTATTTGGACAAAATAACCCATTCATTTTTCTGAGTGTGTCATGGAATTTAGCGTCAGGAGCCTAAAATTTTCACTCGAGAGAATATAACACATATTTTACTAAAATTATTAGTGAAAATTATAGGAGGACTGACTTTTCAATCATGTGATACGAAATTTTTCATTAGAATTCTGATTTCGTTCGCTATCGTATTCCTCGTAATGTAAAACTGATCTCAATAATAAACAGGAGAAGTTAAAAATAAATCAGACATCCGATGTAGTAAAATTAGCAACAAATAAAACATAGTGGAAAATTTGCGGAAAATTAAATAATCTTTTGCCAGGAGAGCATCAGCTCGTGTATTGACAGTGCGCGTAAAATTATTCTATATTTAATTTCTATCATGTTGTGAATGCCTGTGATGTGCGAGCTGAATGAGGAGTCCTGCTGAAGGCTGAAATTAAACTTCTTCCATACGCTAAGCATCTTCTGTCGTTGATTTTCATTTTGGCAGCACTAACCACATCTGGTTAATGACGAACATTTTTACCAACACTTGATAAATGTTCACTACTAATTTATGTATTACTAGATTTTTGTTTACCGTAAATGCTTATATGATTCAAATTTTGTAGCCATCTAGTAACGATCGAGACATATTAGCTTCAAAACATCGTGCCTTGTCATTTAAAGGCATCTTTCTGCCTCGATAAATTGATGGGACATTCGTGTTTATGCGTGGCAGATTGTGAAAGCTTGCATCGCCCACTATACTCGTCGCCGTTATTGTGTACATCTGCGTTAAATGATGGACTCGTGCCGCACTCTCACATTTTATTGCTTGTATCCAAGTGATACAATCGCTCCAGCGATGATCCCGCGGAAAGGACTCAAATAGTTTTACCGAAGATTTCGATTCAAATCTTTTCTGCCAAGACTCGATGCAAGACAACATACATAAGACATGTTGCATGTAGACATTCTTTAGCATGCTGTTATATATTGAAGAATATATCATTAATGGCCCCTAAACCTCGTATATCACAGTGATGGTATGGTTTCTACGGAGGTTTCTAACAAATGCTGCCTGGTAATGGACATCATTTAGGCTGAGGTTGGCGGCGTAATTTGCTCCCGTCACTTCAATTTGCTCCCCAGCCCCTCCTGAATTAATGCGTCCTGGTATAGCTTTGCCTTGTATTAATGAGCGCAGTTTCCTTTCGGATTTACTCCTCTCCAGCCTAATTATTTGTTCGCTAGTTAATTGTATTTCCTATTTGTATTGGAGATAGATTTTGCGTCAAGTATGCATCTGTCTCTTATACACATCTAGATGTGTATAAGANGGTACCAAGTACAAGTCTCTATGTGTCACTTCACTACAACGAACTCAGCGAGTCGGGTCACTTAACGTTGGCACTCGTAGCATAAGGAAAGCATTCACGCTCAGAGACTCGACCTCTCTCCTGTCTCACCTCCACTACCTCCCCTTCTTCACGGTCGTGATAAGACCACTTTGGGCTGCTGCACACTATCTGTTTCCTTGCACTGTCTGATACTTCAATTATTAAGACTTCTTCGTTTGACGACTCACTGATTGTCTACGTTTGTGATGGAGCCGCCCCTAATGTATATTTTGTCCGAGCAGCATCTTGATATATACGAGTTAACATGGTAAAATATATCAGGAAGTATTTCACAAGTTGTATTTCGTGCAATGGATCTAACGTCGGGATAACTCACTAAGAGCTCTGCAAGATTTCTTCTTCTGCTCCGGCAAACTCTGTACATCACACCGCTGTGGTTATGGCAGCAAACCCGTGCTCTGGACAGCATCACATCTGCCCCGATAGCGCCCCTGCATGCCACTCAGTTCTTCTGTTACTTGCTAACTCATAAACATGAATAAGTAATATTGTCCAAATAGTCACATACTTTCTGCATGTAGCACTTTCTGCATGCGCTTTTTACCGAAACAAATTGGGTAAGGATGACCCACATAACGGCACAAGTTCATTGCTATTGGACGATTTCGCACTCTTTCTCTGAGTGTAGGGCTTCATGCGAAATTTTTCTTCATTGATCATTGCTGTAGAGGCGCAGCTCGCCCGTAATTTATTTTCTCTGGGACTCACTGGGTTACATCAGCGACGTTCATCATTCATCACCTTATTTTTTGTCTACTTGAACACGAAAATCCACAAAATATATATTTTGTGAATTTCTTCTTATTCATTTTGCTCTTCGGTTTTCTTCCTGAGTACGTACAAGCTAACTCGTAACTTGACAGCCCTTTTTTATGCGATCTGTTGTGACAAGCGCCTTTTTATTTGTATATTCAGCCATCCTGTGGAAATTCTTCTTAAGAATACTTAAAATTGTGCTTAACTTTTTTTGCAATAGGTATTTGTTGTGTATCCGCAAATGTGAGAAGAAATTTTGTTTTTAAGAAGAAACAATGGCGTAATGCAAGCTGGACGGGACGTTTTTTAATTTGGTTGACAATTTATGCCACTAATTTAGTGGTATAAAATTAGGAAATTTTACAATTCACAACATGACAAATTAATTATTCCTTCATAGAAAATCTGCATCATAACGACAATTACGACATATTGCAAAATTGTCCCTATTCAAAATTGTTGTAGTTAATTAATAAAATACAAGTTGGATAAATTCAGCATCCTACAAATTATAAGACTCCACCCTTTATCAATTAAAGTCTAGCACACAGCTGGTCGTTCCACACCCCGCAGTGTCTTTACTCTCACACACAGCTGGTCGTTCCACACCCCGCAGTGTCTTTCCTCTCACACACAGCTGGTCGAGTCACACCCCGCAGTGTCTTTCCTCTCACACACAGCTGGTCGAGCCACACCTCGCAGTGTCTTTCCTCTCACACACAGCTGGTCGAGCCACACCCCGCAGTGTCTTTCCTCTCGCACACAGCTGCGGTGGAGAGCAGTTCGAGCTACTCCCTCGTAACAGCCGTGATTTCGCGTCTTCCTATAGAAATTTTCTCAACTTTCTGTCCGTGAAGACACCATTTAAATTCATGAAAGATTTAGGAGAGCTTAAAATTGTGGTATTTTTAAGATTAACCCACATACGCATGTCGAAGAAAATTGCGTCCTTCATCTAATCTACTGAGTTTTCTAAAAACTATATTTTGTCAAACATTTTGGCTTTGACTTTCAATATTTCCTTGTGTTGGGATGTGATCTATACTCTATAAGACTGAATTTCTTGACTGGTGGAGCGAACATTTTCTATGCTAGCACCCTGTCCTATGTTATTTTCCGGTTTCTGCCTGCATCCTGCCTTCTGTAATGTCACGAGTTAAAGTGAGGTTATTAGCCTCAGCTTTCCATAATTGTCATCCGCAAACGCTAGCTGCTGATAGGGGGCATCTTGAAAGCTGTCATAACTCGTTTTTATTGACGTTTTTTAGCAGCATTACGCGCTCGTCTCGCGTCTTTGCATAAACATGCAGCTCATCCTTGCGCCTTTGCGTGACTTGATGAATGTAGAATAGAACTTCATTCAATATCAGAGTACTCTAAACTTGTCTTTTGGCATGAGCTTACGCAATAGAAATACTTTTTTATTTTGGTGTGCAGTAAGAGTTACATCAGTCAGACTCTTCTTGTTTTTTTATGGTTTGTTACCATTATTCGTGATCACACGACGCCGTGAAAGTTGTCCACTTCGGTTTGCTATATTTACAAGTTTTCGAAGGTTTATTCGAAAGAAACTGCATGTTTAATCTCAAAGAATTTGGCATCTATCCTTAATTTCAGGCTTGAAAACTTGCATAACTTACATAGTTTTATTTCTTGCGCTTACATGCACACGCTTTTGATCCGGTACGAAGCCGATCCTTCTAAATCCTTCAATTAGCCTAGCGTCTAAATCTATGCCTGAAAAGCTGGTTGCAGTCGGGGATTGTTTGAGTGCGATACGCAGAGTGCCGACTTATCCTTTGTACTGCCTGGCGTTGAGCCTGAATGCAAGTTATTTGGCCAGGTATTGTTTGTGTCAACGCTCTCTAGTGATGAAAGGGGATGCGAAGAAATTTGTTTTCACAATACATTTATTTGTATCATAACATGTTACTAATGTAATACCGAACAAATAGAAATACGATCGACTCGCAGACAAATATCGCATGCTTAAAATGATACAAGGTTAATGAAAAGAACATTTTTAGCGAAACCTACAGTTTACCGGCAGTGCTGCCAATTCATAACTAACCTTAAAAGGTAACAATAACACGCCATATTATTTCTTCGAAATTTCGTACTGATATCATGGTAAAGAATCGACACTGATTCAGTTTATAGACATGCAATCAAAGAATAATTTATTTGGCTGCAGAATGAAAACTTCTAACGTGCATGGCTAAGGATGATAAGACCTATCCTGTCTGATCCTATGGGATCAGACCTCATTTTGGATTTTTTAATGCGTGGAAATAGAATATTGTTCTGCGTGAGTAAATTCAATTCTCAACTCTTGTGTTGCAATGACGTATACTCAATTGTCATTCTAAGATAAATATTCATGTACAATAAAATCAATGAAGTGATAAATTTTCCTCACACATGCATGACGCCCCCATACTTCACAAACGTGTCATGTGTGCCACCAGAGCTGCCGTCTGCCAACCATGAACTGCAGTTGCTGAACCTTCATTTAGCCTACAAGGATAGGTATTCAGTCACGGAAAACACACGCTAGTATATTTTCTTGCTCCAAGCTTTAACATCAGTTTAAGTGCAAACTCCGGAAAACATTTTCTTTCCGTGCGCCTTGCGAGGCACCAGCAACCACAAGACACTTCGTGGCCGTAACTTCGACTCCGTAACGCGCCGCTGACCACTCGAGTTCCGCAAAAAATTCTCCTTGATTTCGTGTCCGCTCATTTCTTTTTGCTCAATGACGGTGCGCCAATGAATACTCGCGCCATCCTGTGTATTCTGTAACAAACATTTTGAAATTATTTTTTTCGATAGGATCTTTTGCACGGTTATCATTTTCGGGTTACATCGCTATATTTTTCTTTGGATTTGTGCATTATGTGTTTACATGCTAAAATCGTTGTTTTACTCTAGTTTTTCTGTGACGGAAATTCAGTGGAAAGTCTCGGAAAAAGACGTAGAATAAAATGATTTAGCGACGAAAGGAATTATGCACTTGGATAGTCCTATGGATAATCAAGTGATAATCGTTCCCGAGTGAAACGCGAAACGCAACAAGTTGTATTTTTTAGGTCTAGCATTATCTATTAATATTCATTCTAACTATTATTTAATACTGCGAATGTTTGTGCTCTGCAGAAGGAGATGAAGTTGGAGCTGCATCAGCTATCGGATAAAGCCAAAGCTGCTTCTGAAATTATCCACAGACTGAAGAGCCAGCCTGCTCAGCTTGAGGTGCGTTACTCTTTTACCACTCGCGGTAAAACTCTTTAAAACTCACCACTTGCTGGTGTCGAAAAAAAAGCTCGGAGAAATTTTCGCAAATTTTGTTTGACTTTTGTTTTTTTCTCGCGCATGATAAGGACATTTTTTTGTTGGATAAAATTATATCAGTAGAAATTTATTCTGCTGGATTATAATTTAAATTATTAAAATGAATTTCACAAAATCATTCGTATCTCTTCTCAGCCTCTTGGCAATATTAATTTCATTTTCGAGATAACTTTTGTAGTTTTTTGTTTTGTTTTTGTCTGCGCACCATCTCGTTGCCTATCAATTTTAAGAATTCATGCCATTCTCGAAATGATCCCATTTAACTTTCCTTTCCACTCTAGTAACCCATATTTTCGGAGCCATGGCTCTACATTTTGCTGTCATAACACTTCCCCTCATTTTTTTAGCTATCATCTCCTACCTTTTTTTAAAAATTATGACCCACTTTTTTCTTTGTGACACCTTTGAGCTGACGTAACCCTGCACATTTCCTTTCTTGTCGTAACACAGGTTTTTTGTTGTCGTAACCCAGGTTTTTGTTGTGGTAACCCAGGTTTCGCTGTCATAACTCAACATTTCGCCGTCATAACTCAACATTTCGCTGTCATAACTCAACATTTCGCCGTAATAACTCAACATTTCGCAGTCATAACTCAAAATTTCGCCGTCATAACTCAACATTTCGCCGTCATAACTCAACATTTCGCTGTCATAACTCAACATTTCGCTGTCATAACTCAATATTTTGCTGTCATAACTCAACATTTCGCAGTCATAACTCAACATTTCGCCGTCATAACTCAACATTTCGCCGTCATAACCCACTCTGTGCATGTTCAGACTTGCATGCAGAGCGTGGAGGAGGCGCTGGTAGCGCAGGTGGAGCGTCTGGTCGCGGCGCTACACGAGCGCAGGGACAGCCTCCTCATCTGGCTGCGGCAGCATAAGCTGCAGAAGGTAAGGCGACTCGCCCGAAAGATATTAAATGATGCCAGTCCTAATAATACGAGTCCAAGTAATATCAGACATAATAATACCAGTCCTAATAACTCAATCCTAATAATACTAAAACGTAGACTAAAACGTTAACAAATTTTTAGGTCTAATATCCCGCGTCTTCAACTAACTTCGGCTATGAAATAGACTTTGATTTCATACTCCTGAGTTATTTTTAATCAAGTTTAGCGAGTTATCTTTCATTGCAAGTTAAAGTTAAATATTTTTTACGTCATTCACTCACCATTATTTTCTTTCTAAATGCATGTCTGTGTAACCAAGAAAGCGTATAGGACATTTGATAATTCATTTTGCATTCACATTTTTGCAGCATTTAATCAACCCAGTCACCTCTCTGCGACAAACGATGCACGCTTGTATTATTTAGTTCTGTCACTCTATCTTCTCATCGAAAATTAAGTTCTTGATTTCAACGAACGTATTTGTAGGTTTATGGAAATTCAAGCTTCGAGTCCTCGCTTCCAATCTCCTTTTTTGTCTCGGTCGGGCACTTTGTTACTCAGGGTCTGATTAGATTTAATTTTACGACCTCTGAAGAGGAACTTTTCGTTCCTTCAGCTTCACCGGGTGTTCATTTTATAGCTCTCTACTCAGAGTATTTGCGGCCATGAAATGCGATAGGATGATTTTTTCGTTACTCGAATTGAAGATTAAATTGAAGTTTGGAAGAGCCCTCGGATGATGGTTAGTTAAGTTCAGATGCTGGGGGCATTTGATCACACTTATTAAATATCAGCATCGGATTTCTTCTCCTTCGATATTGCAAATTGTTGCCAAAATAGATTTTTTATATTCTCTTCCTCGAGTGCATTTATGTAATATTTATGTTAAATATTTAATTGTATTGATAAGGTGCTCAACTGCTCCATATTCCATAATGGAGTACCGTAGTTAGAATAGTAATTATGTAATAAAGTATTTATATACATTATTTATATAATAGGTATTAATTTAGTCGAGTATATTTACAATTTATGACGAGCATTTTTTACTCTCAGATCCTAGAGCTTCAGGAGCGCATTCAGGACGCGACAGAATCTCTGCAGGAGACCACAGTTGGACTTCAATTCAACATTGAAGCCATCAAAGAATCTGACCCCGTGTGCTTCATGGAGGTTCGATGATGAGTTTGAAATAGTCATTTATTAATAGCCATTATGATTTTCACCGTGTTTGAACCGTTACCTACTGATAAATTAATGACAATTTATGTTGTTAGGTGTAAATTTTTTTGACTACGAAACATGAGTTACCGTCTCTGGACAAAGGATTTAAATGATTTGACTTATGTCTATGAAGAGTTGGAAGTTCGTGCACTGAATTATCAATTATATCGTCATCAATTATATATTTGTAAAAGTTTAATTGCCAAAAGCCTAAAGGTTTAAACAAGACGAAACAAGGTTTGAGATGACAGGATTTGTAATGGGGATGACAGGATCCAGATCGGGGACTCACCTGCATCATGTATCTCGTTTAAAGCCATGTTAGGCAATTAGTATACATTCTAATTTATATTGATATAAATTATACTTCCAGGCCAATGAAGTACTTAGCAAACGAATTGAGGAGCTGAAATTTGGGTGCGATGAAGTCCTGGCGCAGGAGGCCGCTGTGGCGCCCTCAGCACAACTCCTGCAGTACCGCGTAGACGAGCGCCCTCTGGCTGATGCCATATCCAACTTCACTTTCATTCAGTTCCAAGGTAGAGTCTAAATAACTTTGATGCAAGAGGCTTACCTCGTAGCACATTTCAATTCTGTTAAAAATCTCAATTCTTTGTTAGACGCGTCAACATTTACTTTCAATTACCCAAATTGATTTCTAAATTCACTGAATCATCTACTAAGCATTGAATTTGACAGGGCCCCGTCAAATATTTTATCACCTTTATTCTAGTGTTAACCCTCTACGGCAGTATGTCACTCTCCGGAAACATAACGTTCAACTTGAATTATATGTAAACTATTGAGTGTAGAAACCGGAGGACTTTACTACGCAACAGAGAACATTTTAATGTTGTACGTTGCGGCAACCATCAGTGCAAGTCATTGTGCGCTCACTAGCTACGTATCCTTTTTGGGTAGTCTTGTGTGACAATATTGCTCAGGTTAGTTTTAATTTTTTGGCGGTAGAGGGTTAATAGCATATTTGATCCTATGTAATATTTATTGCGAATGTTTGATGAAGCAGTGCCAGGCGTGCCGGAGTTCGTGCCGTCCGAGTGCAGTTCCGTCAACAACGCCGTGACCATCGCCTGGCAACCACAGCCTCCTCTCTGTCACTCCAGCTTCTCCCTGCAGATCGATGACGGCAACCGAGGAGAATTCAAGGTCCGTTCATAAATGCCGCAGTTTCCTGTTATTTATGGGAGTAATCTCGGGCAAATGGATTCTGAAGTCGAATTTTAAGTGAAATGTCGGCTTCCTCTTAAATGAGCAATCAAGAGATTTGCACAAGCTATATCACTTTACAATTAGTAACCCTTTCTGCTCGACGTAAATTCAACATGAAATTCATACTTTTTCTTCTGAGTTTAAAATAGATATATTTGTATCCATAGTTGGAGAAACACTTTGTTATTGCTGTTATTGGATACGCACCATGTGTCAAGCTCATTCGTCCCTAATCGATGAACACTATTCCATGTTTGTTTTCGCCGCAAGGCGCAAACTAGGATAATGCAAGAGCTTTTTATGATATTGAGGAAAAACTTAATCATTCTTATAATAATAGTTATAAGTATTTAAAATTTCCTCCTAAAACGTGTTAACTGAAAGAATTCTATTACGCGTCGTTAGCTAAAGAATATCCGTATTATTTAACGTTAACCAGAGTTTGTACGTGCATTCCTGCTGAACGTTGTAATTGTGGCGCGCAGGAGGTGTATAACGGAGACGAGTGCGTATGCACCATCGACGGTCTACACTTCAACTCGGTGTATCGAGCTCGAGTGAAGGCGTGTAGCGCTGCAGGCGCGTCTGATTACACACCGCCGCTCACTTTACACACATCGGAAGGTTGGTTTTGTCATTTTATGAATTTTCAAGCTGTTGATCTAACAGATCTCGCTCGGGAAAATACCCTATTTGTTTCTGTTGTTTAAAGCTACTTTCTATTCCATCCTTCAAGAGTTTGTTTATAATTGATAATTTACATGCATTGACATTTTACGAAATTTTCAATAATAAAAATACTAGTTATGAAAGTACCTTAAGGTAGTTGAACATTAGTACGTAGTAATGGTTATGGAAAATTGAACATTATTATTCTTGTCTTCAGTGGCGTGGTTTTTCATGGAGAGGAGCCACCCGGACGTGAACGTGTCTGAGGAAGGCACGCGCGTGTCTTGCGACTCATATGAGCATCGCATCAGTCTTGGTAGCGTCGCTTTCTCGCGCGGATGTCACTACTGGCAGTACAAATTATTGACATACGACACCAACGCAGATATTGCCTTCGGTGTTGCTGCTAAGGGTGTCAACACGGAGGCCATACTTGGTGAGGAACGTTTTGGTGCGATCATGGTGTTGTGTACGCACTTACAATAGTGTTCTGGGTCTGTCATTTTTAAAACAGCATTCGATGCTTATTGGCTTATTTCAGGAATATATTTTTCTTGCTAAACATCGCAATCAAGTGCCCAGCTTACCAAAGTTCTGAGGTTTGTTTCAGTTTTTAATTGTCTATACAGTCGAAAATTTCAGCTGCTTTGATCGATTTTTATCGTTTCTAAGTTATTGAGTTGAGTTTTGCTTTGTATTGAAAATTCCAAGTAAAAAACACCATATTGATCGCATTTCGTGTGGTCAGGAAAGTGCGCGCGGGGCTGGTGTAGATATGTTGATCGTGAGCGAGCGTGGATGATGCACGCGGGTGAGCACTTCAACAGGAGTCAGGGCGGGGTGCAGGTCGGCGACGTCGTAGGCGTTCGCCTCAATACCGACATCCGAACCTTGACGTTCTACCTCAACCAAGTGCAACAGGTGCGTGATAAACTTTATTTCTTGAATGGCATAGCTTTTTTATCTGACTTACTGAACAGATCGGGCAAGGTTATTCAATGTAGTTGCCACGAAGATGTTATTAGTAAATCAAAGTACAGATCGGCACGACAATTGGTCACAGCCAGACTTGAGCCATTTTCATAACTAATTTTTTTAAGCTTGCTATCTGTTACCAGAAAATATCGATAAATATATTTCTAAATTCAAATTTGCAGTGTTCGATGTTGCTGAAGAGTTGCAGCAGCGTTGCTACTGTCTTTCATCCAGCGGTCAGTCTGAGTCGAGGCGTAACTCTCGCCCTCATCTCGGGGCTCACTCCACCAACGGACACGCCGATCTAGGAGTTCACGCCTAACTTATTCATCTCAGCAGCGGCATTCACAGAACAGACCCAGATTATTGGTGTAGCTTTCGTTCATGCTCCATCCAAATAGGAAAATTTTCAATTGTGCCGTATCACTCGGACATACCATTTAGCAACGGCTGGACAAACATCTTTCCACCTTCCTAAGTTAAGAAGTGAATAAAAAATCGCAGCAAATTTTTCAGTAGGATTTAGTGTAAAATCATCGCGACCTTCAACTGGAATTATTTTGAAAAAATAACCCCGATAGTTGATCTGAATAACACGAGGAAATATAATTTAGGTTAGAATTTTTTCTCTTCTCTCCGTGTACCCTTCGCAGCGTAATGCTGCATGGATAGGAATGTGATTTCAAAAACTTTTTGGGAAAAAGGAATTGGTTCTATTCGTGATAAAAAAATGTAGACTATCATATCATCGAAAACAAGTACTGTACCATATCTATAACATCACATGTGTTGTTCTACTTTTCTAAACTGCCCTAATTTTATATATTTGTACATTTGTTTAAAGTATACTTGAACTTGTTTTTTTTTCTGTTGAATAATACGTTATATGAAAAGCAGCTTATTAAACCTTTCTTATAGGTCCGTATTTGAACGAGCATATTTACTGTAGTTTAAAGTTAAGTTTCATTGCATTTCATAGTTACACATCCAATTGAGTAACCGAATCTTGATTTTTTTCTGCAACTCATACTTCCTGCTCAATCTATTTACATGCATAAATGACAACATTATTGTTTGATTACTAGACGACGCAACGTTAATTTGAATATACCACACGC
Organism: Hyalella azteca; assembly: GCF_000764305.2. NCBI lineage: Eukaryota > Metazoa > Arthropoda > Malacostraca > Amphipoda > Hyalellidae > Hyalella > Hyalella azteca. Next base: position 48,090 of record NW_025946467.1, read on the forward strand.
GGAAGAAGAAAAAAATTTCCATCACAACTTTATTCTTCCAAAGAGCATGAATAACAAGTATCTTAACACTTGCGAAGAAAGGCACAATGATTAGTAAGAATTAATTAAAACTGCTGAATGATCCATCTACCTTAAATATGAGGATATTAAAGAAATCCACTTCAAGCGAAAGAAGAAAAAAGCTATTCTGATGCACAGAGTTTCTATTGCCCCAATTGGTGTAAACGGCCTAGAACTTGAAATGGTTATAAACCAAGTTTTTAAGGTGAGAGCTTAAAATCAAATGAAAACTCGATCGACATGAAATTGATTTCGCCACATTGTTAATATTCTGTTCAAAATATTTGAACACCAAAAGAACAAACTGGTAAATATTCTACGAACCCGATATTAATGAAGTATTCTGTTGACGTTGGAATGAAAATAAAAGCGTGACTTTCTCCCGACAAAAAAAAAAAAAAAAACACACACAACAATGTGGGGATGCAGTTAAAAGTGAAATTGACCAATATATACTGGAGACCGTCTAAAACGTTGCAAAGAATCATTGCCGTGCCTCGGACTGTGCTGCACGACTTTGTGACGCTCTAAGATTTAGATTTACTTCTGTACTTGTCCCACACTATCAGTAAATCATAAATAAATCGGTAAAAAGTATGATAGACAACTTTTTAGCAGCAGTAATGTTGCGATCGTGAGTACGCGTGAATTAATATGTAGTATGATATATACGTTTCATCTAAACTGTTTTACAATACTACAACAGGTGTCAACATTGGAACGCTGTTTTTCTTATAGAACATGGCATTCACAAAATGACAATAGGAACTCCTAAATAGGATGCACCACTCATATCCATCCACTTCAACAAATAGATCAACGCAAACGTTTCGAATGCAAAAACTCTGGCTAAACGTTACGATACAGCCAGAAGATAAATCATAGAAAATATCGTAAAACAAATTATTTTCACGGGAAAAGCGGGTTTGTATATAATGTTCAATCAGCCGTAATATAATATAGTACCTACTGTAGTACATACGAAGACGTGGTTATCACACGAGATCCGCCAGAGGCGTGTTATATCAAAAATCAAACTTTAATCCATTAACAAACAAGAGTTTTGTCGTTCCTAAGACTCTTGACTGCAACTGACTGGTATCATACGCCACATTACGCATAGGTGCTATGAATCTGATAAATTGTACTTCTTTTATTGTAAATAATATATTCTCCGTTATTTAAGGCTAGAATGAGCACACTATATTCCTAAACATATTTGAAAATTGATTCGGAGTTAAGTAGACACTCTATCCATAATCATATTTAATCTCACTTAAGTTCTCCAGATGTAAATTTCATGCCTTGATCTTGTCATATAATTAGTGCCAGTCTGAGCTCCAGTCATGAGGGCCAACCTTCTGTCAAATAAAAGACTATCTCGTATTGGATATCAGAATAACCACACAACTCAAAACTTCATAACTATAACTGGCGACTAGGATTTCATCTAATAAACTTTTCGTTTCAAGTCCAGGCAGGAACTCGGTTCACCTGTTCAGCATGACACGCTCAGCAATAGTTTCCCTAACGATTTAGAACAATTACCGGACAAAACAATCTGCGCCAGCACCGCAGAGCCATAAGCTCGTGTGTCCAATTTCAAATTTGGACCAGTAATTCTAAAACCTTAGAACTTTTTCCAAAAAACTAATTTCACTTCATGAAATTGTATCTCGACCTGAATAGTATTGATTCAGTAGCTAAAATTTTGAAATAAAGAGAGCGACCGCATGCATACCGTACTGGCGGCTGAGCACAGGGGGCGACTACACGAGACCGAAGCCCTCGTAGTGTTGGATGGCTTGCAAGAGTTTGTACTTGAGACGCTCCTTCGTTCCGTACTTGGGCAAATCGAGCTGGTGGACGCAAGTGTGCGCTACCGGCAGCAGTCGTGAGTCTTGCACTGGCTCTATCACCATTTTGATGGCCTTTAAAATAAAATTTGTATCAAAAAAACGGCATCCTCTTAATGAATAATGCATAAATAAGGCTACAGATTATTTTTAATTTGTGTTAATTTGTAGAATAAATTATTTTCTATAATTAGCTCAAATTGGAAGGCAATAAACTGTATGCCCACCATCAGTCAGGATTGGGATCAATTTTACAAACGCTCATCTAGCTAAAATTGTACAACAGTTCAATTGAGAAAAGCAGTCGTAGCACAAACCCTCATGCCCAGTAGGGGGACGCGGTCGCAGCCGGTCAAGAATAGCAGGAATTTCTTCTTATCCTCCAGGGCCATCTCATCGAAGACGCTCCAGAAGGTGACAATTGTTTCGTGGTCGGCGCTGTACTCCCCCTGCAATGACAGTGGTGTTTATAGTTAAGTTTATTTTTTTAATTTAACCATAATATATATGCTTTAACATGTTAGAGCAATGAGGTGCGCAGCACAAGACCGAAACTATGCACTTCGAAAATGTAAAATTAATTAAAACATCCTACCGCGAAATGACAATCAAAATTTCTCAAAGCAAAATAAACTAACATTACGATAAAGATCTGCGGGCAAAACCAAATATCAAATTATTATTATTATTATCCCGTATTAACGGGAAAATAACACAGAGAGAAAACCTAGCACCAGTAAAAAAAGCTGACCTTGTAAGAGGTGTTACTCTTGAAAGCGTCCCAGTCGTAGTCTTCGTTGCCGACCACAAGCGACATGAGCTCAACAGGCTGGAAGAGACGCAGAATGTCGCCTCCGCAGACGCGCTCGAAGCCCGCACAGAAAGACGAGAACTCCTCCTCTATGCTTTTCGTTAGTATGTAATCGACTATCAGCTGCACATACTCCTCTCTGCTCAATACAAAGGACAAAAAGACGATAACGCCTCTATTCTTTTCGTTAGTATATATTAGTCAATGAGCTGCATACTCTGTGCCCAAAAGAAAACGGTAGAAATGACTGAAAAAAATAATCATTTTTCAGTCATGAAACAAGGTTTAAATTCTCTCTCTGCAGTAAAGAGTGAACATCTTGGTTCAAGTTAGAAATTTAGCTCAATCGAATAAAGCGCTGAGAAAACTAATTATTTGCAATTAAATCGAAGGTACTGCAACCTACAGATTTCTAAAGTATATTTTTGAACGAAGTACGAGCTTGAAGAAAATGACAACGGTGTGACAAGTTCTCTTACATACAGAGTTAGTGCAGAAGTTTCCTCATGGCAATCGAAAAGATGTTTACTCCGAATTTTTCATCTCCACGAGAATTTGTCAGATCTTTGTTTAGCATTCATTATATGAATAAATTAAAGACAATTTCAGGAAAAATAGGAAATATTACGGGACTAATTGTGATGAAATGAGAGAAATTTTGATATTCGCATGAAATTATCGACCTGTTGTCATTAGTAACAGGAATGTCAGCTCCGCCCGGCTTGAGTTCTTTGCTGACGACCTCATCGAAGTAGACGCGGTCCAGCGTGAAGTTTAGGCACATCACCTCCTCTACGTCATCGCCTTCATATAACAGCAACTCACGCAGGTTCCTGGAATAACGTGAAACAATGAGCTCATCGAAGTTGGTCTTGAATAATTCAGTTCTCGTTGAGCCAATGTTCATGTCCTATTTTGGAGGACAGTCTTGCATCATTACCAAAACTATAGAAAGGTTTCTTTTCAAGTGATAAATTTTACAATGATTAGTGTGAAATGTGTTCTGACGAACATTAAAGGGCCATATTCTCCTCAGAAAGTCCCAAAATTAAAGAGAAAACTTCTTTTCAGTTAAAAAGGGAATTTCAGACAAACTTACTTGCCCATGACAGGGTCCAGTTCAATGAAATCGTCCAAAGTCATGGGCTCGTTGAGAATTTTCTTGTAGAGAGGCAGTGGGAAGGGGAGGTTGATGATTATGCTGTTGTAGATGGCAAGACCGCACAAGGTTCCTGCAGTAAAGGGGGCAAGAAATGTGTTGGAATACAAAATAATTTTCCAATGAATCATTCAGTTGAACAAAGCAACATGAGGAACGTAAGGTTTGTAAAATAACTAGCGGCTACATATTGCTTGAGAGAACTTTTTAAAAAAATTTCACTCCAGCTGGACCTATTACGCTCACTAATAAATTATTTCTTCCTAATAAATTGATGAATAAATAGACAAGAGGAAGAAATTCTTTCAATGGACACGACTCACGGACAAGACAGTATATGTCAGAACTGGACTGCCCTTGACCCACCTACAAGGCAGAACATATCAGAACTGGACCGACCTTAACTCACCAACAAGGCAGAACATGTCAGAACTGGACCACCCTTGACTCACCTACAAGGCAAAACATGTGCCGAGACTCGTAAGAGTTTTCTCTAAACCAGATGTAGCGCGACGTTTCGTACTCCTGGAACATGCCGTAATTTGGATTCAAGAGCTCACGCATGAGGAGGAGGAAAAACTCTTTGCGAACACCTCCGTCGTCCTGAGCCTCTTCGTTGTGGAACTCAACCTACAAAATACACAATATTATCAAACGAATGTCCGATATTTCCAGAAGTTTAAACAAAGTAGATCTCATCGATCTCACTAAATAAATCAAATACATGAGCCAAAGAGCCCAATAATGCTTATTACCTTCAAACAAAAATTCGTTCCATGTAAAAAATTCCAATCCGACAATGAATTTCAATTTGTTTTTAGATTACGATTAAAAGTAGTTGTGCTCAAATTTGCTTACCACCAGTGGCAGTTTAAGCTCTCTGGGCATGGCCATGCTGATCTGGTCGAAAGCATCTTGCAAGATGTTGTCTCTGTGGATTTTGAGTCTGAGGTGTGGGTCGAAACTCAGATTCGCACCGAACATGGAAAACAAAAGTGCCGTTGGATCTCCATAATGCAGGTTAGCGAGGGGCACTGACGATCGAACTGCATTCTGCATCTATATATAAGGAGAGGAAAGAACTTGTCATGCGAGAAAAATATTAACAACACCAAGTAAGGCAAGGGAAATACAGAAAATTTCTCATTTTATTTATTAGACGGGCACACTTATTTTCATTACTGATGAGTAGCTCTTCTACTTGATCTTATTACAATTTTTATATTACACAGAATCACGACTAACCACTAACTTAAGAATTAAAATGAGAGCCGAAATGCAAGCATTTGTAACCAATGCTTGCCTCTCGGCAATCATGAATTATACTTCAAATCATTGCATCGAAGAAAAGTAAAAATCCTGTTAATGCAACTGATTTCACGTAAGTTCAGGAGGTCGAGAAGTTCACAATGTAAAGAAAATACTTTCACACAAGAAAGATAGATCATCTGAGACAACTCTAATAGAACAAAAATTATTAATCGTACAACAATCAATCGTAAACATTATTATTCATTGAGTAGCATACCTGCACCATTGAATCCACTCTGAGAACTACGTTTTTGCAAACAGCGTTGAAGAGGAAAGGATAGTCGCAGAAAAACATCGGTACCTGACAGACACAATAATTAGAAGGAACGTATTTCAACAACTGGAAATTCACCCGATATAGACCTAGTAATAAGTGAATGAAATTTGTTGCGCTTCACTTTCAGCCTTCAACAATATATTTCAACTACAATAATAGAAATACTCAGGTACCAAAAAACAATGCAAAATTGTGGACTTGGAAAGATTAACTCGCCAAAAATGTCAGTCCGATTTTAGCATCAAAATTGTACCTTGTCAGAGAGTTTTTTCGCGCCCATGAGCGGCTTCTCTCTCCACCGCTTGTAATCTTCAGATATCATGACAAAATCGAAGATCTCGTCCACGTAGAATGTGTTCAAAGCAATACCAGTCGCTCTGTGTTTGTTCACATCGTAGAGTTGCTTTAACAAGTCGAAGAGACCAACGAGCTCTGGCTTCACGTGAGTCTGAGGTAAGAACATGGAACATTTCATACAATAATCCCACCAATTTCACATAAGGCAAATACACTGTGATGTTCGTCCAACCAAACGTAATTAAGCCACCTGCTGCAAAAATACTTTTCGTGTGAATGCTCGCTAGTGTGGACACTGTAATTGTTCCTTAGTATGGAATAAATGAAAGAATGTAACTGAATAATAAATTAATATATTGCCATTAATAAAAAGAAGATTATCTGCGCCTATCAATAAGTGGTAATGAACATCTTACAGAAATATTCACATATACAGCCTCCTCAACACGCTGTATTGTTAGCATGTTAAACGTGCATCTTAACCATAATTCAAGGTACGAGTACACGCTAATGGTCTGTCACCAGCAACGAGTTAATAAAGTGATTTATGAAGTAATTTCAAACGCTCCATAAATAATGACCATTCAACGTTTTATAAGTCACTATTATTCAGAAATGAATGGTTAATGCTGGATTTAATGGCTTGAAGTAGGTTAATGGACTCACTTGCTGGCGATTATCATCCTTGAGAGCTTGCCCCACAGCTCCCACGAACGCCTTCACCATCCGCTCCAGGAAGTCAAGGGATGACTGCGACAGCCAGTGCACTGAGGGAAAAATCATGCATTGATACAAACATTCTATTATTTAAACTAAGTGATACTGCAAACAATAAATCACCGAAGTAAACAAATGATATGATTATGTTATAGTAATGGTAGTATGTGAAGTTTCGCATCAAATATTATTAATATTACCAGCCGGATACAAGGACAAGCTGAAACTGATAATTTCCAAAGAATAATAACTAAAAGCTCTTCATGAAAAGCATGGATCTATAAATAAGTGATAATAATAACACAATAATGACACAATAAATGGGCGACAACTGATGTTTACAAAAGCCAAAAATTTGAAATCATTCACAAAAAAAAATTAATTTTGTAGATTTTTCTAGCGGGAGAATTGTGATACGAATGGTAGACTACTGACCCATAATGGACTTGGCTTTGGGAGACCATGCGCTGGCCTTGTTAGCGTACGGCAGATGCAGTGTTTTGTAGTTACTGACGTCACTGAAGTGCGGCGTGAGCACCAACAGCACATACGCTCGCAGACACTCGGACGTCACGCACCAAGATGGTAAGTTTGACGCAGTCGACTGAATGCCACTCCATATCTAGTGAGTCGTTTGTGGTAACATAATTTATTTGAATCATGATAATAGAATGGATAGATTTAATTTTTACCAGCAAATTATAATATGGCAAGTGTGTATCACCTAACCGGACATCAAGTGACAAAACACACAAAATTCCAAACGGTTTCAGCATGCAGCACGAGAATTTTCAAATGCAAATCTGACCATATCTTTGGCTGTGTCGCGTGTGATTGAGGCGAGCGTTGTCATAAAGTTGGAGGCGGCGTGCATGTCAATGGCGTGCTCGTTGGGGTCCCGAATAAACGTGGTGCACAAGAAGGACTGATTCCAGCACGCTACTGACGCCAGCGCAGTCTCCAAATAACTGAGCAAGAATGGGTGCCAATGTAGCTACATTTTTACCTATTTTGATAATACTCTAATAAGATATTAATACTCGCCATCTGTAGCTTGGCCGTCTACCATTAACCGAACGGTATCGATAGCATATTGAATATATAGGTGGTTAGGAGCGATTCAGTTAATTAGCCATCAAGCATAGCAAAAAATTTTTTCTTAGCCTCCAAAAGTCAAAAGATCTCTTAAAGCCAAATATCTGAGTTGATTTAAAAGAAGCAATGACAACCTCTAAAATTTAATGAACATGAAAGAATATTAGAATACATTAATGATAAAAGACTCGACCAACAGATGGCTCGCGTGTGACGTCAGCTGCGCACACAAATGAGCCGATGAATGTTACCAATCCTGCAATGCTAACAAGTAATTTATGGACTGAGAATAACAGGCCGCAAGCTTTGTCTCTGTCTTCACATAGACCATGTCCATGTGAAGACCCCCTCTGAACGATTCACGGGGGGGATTCGGAGGTAAATTGGAAATACCGATGTAAATTTTAACAAAGTGGCTCAAAACCTCAGTGTTTAAATTTAACGGCTTCCATTCAAAAAACGTGGTTTTTCCTTTTAATATACATAAATTCTAGTAATAGCTGCCAAAACCTGATGCTCTATGACATGTATAAGCATTTTTTATTTCGGCATCTACATGCCGACCATTTTCCCCTTCACGGTCTGATGCGTAATGCGTAGAGAAATAATCCTACTCCAGACTTGTCTTAAGGGACGGTCTTTCTTTATGTAAACACAACCACAAGAAGTAAACTTGTCGACATGTAGCCTTCACTCAACACTCCGTCCACGGATTCATTAACAGTTGTCCCCATGCATAAACCGTCGTATCTTGCGGCCAGTTTATGTCGTATCTTGCGCCAGCATACAATGGGTTAACCCTTTGTCCTAGGATACATTCACCGTCGTCAATGCTATCGGTACTCGGAGGCCTGGAAACTAGCGAGACCACCAGCAAACAATGGGATTATACAATCGATGTATTAGGATAAATTTACCATCAACAATGCTATTCGTATCGTAAGGCCTGGAATCTATGCCGCCAATAGATTAAGTGTTTAGCAGCCAGTAGATGAAGTGTTTAGCACCTCTTCCAAGATGGCACCAAACTCACGTAAAAACATCACTCTCGATGCGCTGGTCAGGCAGAAGGTCGGCCAAGTATCGGACGTGCGCGAGTTGGAGCTCGTAGACGGGCAGCCGCCGGCCTGACGCTTCGCTGCTCTCGAGGGTGGGAGAAGGCAAGACTTCTGGGACGGGTGAGCTCGCCTCCTCCAGGGACGATGGAGCGGGTAAAGGTACGGCAATCGTGGCCACCTTTACCACAGAGATGCAAGTTTCAGGACATAGACGAGACATAGGTTGTTGGATATTCCATTAGTTTGTACTTCACAACTAGGCTACTTCATTCGTCCGAATAATTATGAACGACAGGTGTTATGAATGCGGTCAATTTCCGATAAAACTTGAAATTACAGTTAAAGTAAAATTACTTGCATCACGCATACACAGATCTAAACTCTCTCAAGATGTTTCAGCAAACTCTCAACAACGTAGCAGCAAAGGAGGGGCCAACAAGGATTACGTGCATCGTGAAGCAGCCTTTTGACAGCTAAACAAAACTGATAAAATTTTACATGGTGTAATAAAGAAGCGCGTCTGTGTTCAATTTAAGCAATATATATATTATTTCATATTAATTTCAGTGAATAATGAAAAACGTCATAACCTTAATTATAGCAATGGAATCAAAGAATATTTTATAGGAATATATGGAGCTAGGAGCGACCTGAGCAGCGGCATCAGCAGCAAGTGCTGCCGAGGCAGCGGAGGGAGGCGGTACAGGGGCGGGGCAGCAGGCGGCGACGGTGCGGTCATAACTCTGACGAGGGCACGACGTCGTCAGCAGGAAACTGCAGTCCCCGCCACAAAATATCTGCGTGTACATCACTTCAATAGATCATTTACATCAATACAGATACGGTAAAACCGGTTGATCTTTGACATCAATACAAATTTCAAACTAATTTATATACAGAAACATAATACAATACCTAATTATGTATACCGGTATTTAATTTTACAAATAAAATTATATACAGATACAGTAGAACAGTCGCAAAAATATTCAGCTTATCATGTCGTTATCGTGAGGAAATGTCTCTAGGTTGCACAAGCAAATAGCTGACATTAGAGATAAAAAAAATATATAAAACTACGAGAGAAGAGAAACAATGTCCAACGTTGTGCTTTGAACATAATAAGAAGACAGTGGTCTCCTATGATCTAGCTTAGTACAATAAAAACTAGCGATAAAGAAACCCTTACTTGTTTCACGAACACAGGCGACGACTCAGCTAGAGGCTCATCGACCTCCATGTCCTCACAGCCGTTGTCAGGCGTGCCGTCAGGAGAGGTCTGAACACACGCATCTGCGCACCAAAACCGCTCTCAAGTATATAATAACATATATACATAACTCACACTAATTCGTTACCTACAACTTATTTGAACGGATATTCGTAACCTACAATCAAATATGTAGCGCAAGTATCTCGATTTAAATATATGTTCACAACCAAAAAAATTTCCTTCGTGATGACCTTTGTCATGCAGTTCATTTTAATGCAAGCTTGTTAGTAAGCTTGCATATTTTGACAGCTATGAAAACCAATTGGAAGGAGCATGAGTGTGTATACAGGTACGGATTCCCAATTTCAAAGGATCATTTTATAAGAACGGATCCAACACTTCAAGAATTTAACAGTGACAAAGATTACTGACCGGCTTGCCTGGTTTCATTAGCGCGCGTATGGTTGTTCTGCCAGTGCGGCTTGAGCTGCCGAGGCGCCGTGACGTAGCCTGAGGAGGGCACTTCTGTGATGCCAAGCTGACCGCTGCTGCCGTCACCAAAAGCGTACACCTGATTTGTGGAGTTTTTCATAAGGATAAAAATATGCATGTACTTAATGACATCAGCATCAAGAGTTCAGTCATAAGACTAAGCATGCAACGAATAAGTCTTTCATCTCCATAGTAACACGAGTTTAAACGCGAGAATAATTGGAGTGCATATACAGGAAGAGCAATGATTTTGCAGCCTCATCACAAAAATCGATAAATTTCAAATAGTGTAACTGAATCAATCATATTTATGGCATTAATAATAATTAATGAATGCGAACAGATCTCAACCATTATTAAGCAAATTCAGGTTTAAAATATTTCATTGGCGATAAGCATGTGACTGACATTGCCGTGGGCGAGAGCGAGCGTATGGTTGCGGCCGCACTCGACTTGCGTGACCGTCGAGCCGACCAGGTCAAGCACCGTGCGCGGGGTGCTAAGTGAACAATCCGGGCCACCGGCACCACCGTGACCAGTGCAGCCCAGGCTGCCGTTGCCGAACGTCCACAGCTGACATATCGGCATTTAAGGCAATTATCAAAATTACTTCAACTTGAAAAAATCTTAGAGCGATCAGGAACAAAATTAATACAAGTTCTGCAAAAAGTGTTTAATATAACATGAACGGCGTCATCACTGACAAAACTTCCACAGCTGCTGTGCATCAACAGTGTAAACAGTCCAAACTAACACAAAATTATGAAGCATTTCTCGCAAGCGATTTTGAGTTCCAAAAATTCTCCTTGATGTTGTATGCATAACCCTATACATCATTGATGAAAGAAACAATATCCACAGCAGCACACAGCCTTCTAGTAATCCCGTTCCATCACAATAAACTTGGATTGCTCCCTTGAAGAACTTGTAATAATAGCAATACTGATGTGACACACAACTACCTAATGTTCAAGTTTTAACAAATAACAAATTGGTTTGGAGGACAAATGCCTTGCTGTGACGTGAAGGAATTGAAATAACTAACCTTTCCATCAGAATCAAGAGCAGCAACGTGGTTGCTGCCCACTGCCACGTACACGATGGGTACGGAATAGCTGGCCAGGTTGGGCACCACTTTCGGGGTGGCAGAACATAGAGCAGATCCCAAATCTTGACACCTTGTGGAAAAATATAACATCTTGAAGTCAATGGTGATTTCAAGCTGTATCATGGTTTATTACCTTTAGGGTCATTCAACACTCGGTGAAACAAAAACTTAGACAATTCATTGGAACACAGAATAATGCCTCAACATTGTTATGCAATACTGACGGAAAAAACTTAGTTCAACATGCAGTTTAATAATTATCCAAGCCTTTAATTGGTAGAATTGAAATGTCATAGAAGAGAATAATGAAGCCCTGAAGCGAAGCCCAGCCTGCTTACTGTTTAGGATTGCTGGACACAATAGTGCGTCCTAGCTGACCGTGCCTGTTGTTGCCCCAGGTCAGCAGATACCCGCAGCGGCTGATGCAAGCTGACATTTGGCCTCCGCAGCACAGCTGACCAAATAAAAATTTATTTACTTCATGGGGAAATTCAACTGCACACAAATATCAAATGTGCATACAAGAAATTCAAAAAAAAATCCTTTTCTAAAGTATAAATACAATGCTGCCACATTTTCCCAAAAAAATATTAAATCAAGCGTAAAACTCATTTCAATTGGAAGAACTTTGCACACAAATTCCAGAGGAGCTCGACTCCATGAATACTTGAATAACAATCCATAATCTCATCTCAGGATGAGCTTATAGTTCCCAAGCAATACAACTCCAGATCGGTTAAAACGTAACTGAAAAGAGATTATTGGTCAATAATCAATACGAATATAAAGCTTATCAGTGTTTTGTCAGCTAATCGATAATTTTCAGAACTGCTTAAAACTGATTGATTACATGGTAATTATTATTCAATATTTTGAAATGAATAACATGAAAAATTGGTTCTTATTTTCCAAACAAATTGTTCGTGAAAAACAGGAAGATGGACTTTTGTTAGTGAATTTTTTGCCTGTTTCATCTTATTGGTGATCTTTAAGAGCGGAGCTTAACGATCCCACCCCACACAACCCGACCTACATGGCCACGTTAAGTGTGCAGCAAAAGAGGTGCAATGCTGCAGAAATGATAGTGAGCCACATCATCCACCCCACACGTTAAGAGGACAGACGCAGTAATACAGAAATGATGGTTGGCCACCCCACCAACCCCACATGCCCACGTTAACAGGGCAGGCAGCAGGGGCAGTGATACCGAGATGTAGGCAAGTTACCCCACCTGCATGATGGGGAGGCCCTGCAGCGCGGTGACGAGTGTAGCTTTCCTCACAGGCTCGGCGGTGAACATGCCCAACTGGCCATTGCTGTTGAGGCCCCAGCCGTACACGCTGCCATCTGTGTTACAAAAACACGTTACGAAAAACACCCTAGCATTTAGAGCATAAAAGTTCATCAATCATTCATATTACGGAAAGAGCTCTAACATTAAAATCACAAAAAGGTTATCAATCATTAATGTTACGAAAAACGCCCTACCAGTAAAATCATAAAAAGGTTATCAATCATTCATGTTACGAAAAACGCCCTAGCAATTAAAGTATACAAATTATCAATCATTCATCAGAGCACATCAAGCGCAAGAACCTGACTTTGAGTTACGAAATACAACCATGGACATCTTGAAAATTACTGCAAAACATATCGAATTAAATCTTAGAAATGGAGCACCAAATTAGAAATATTTATTTTGCATAAATACCATTGTTAACAAACTTCCAGCAAATATTCATAAAAAGGCTCATTCGAACACAGATTCTTGTTCTAACAATTGATAAAAAAACAGTAAGCCAAGTTATGAATGCAAAATTTAAGATAGGTGCCCAGTTGTGTTGGAATAAGAAAGAGAAGAGAGAAAACAAGACCTGAAGTGAGAGCCAGCGTGTGGTGGGCACCACAAGCGACCTGCACCACCATGAGGTGAGCCAGCGTCTTGTTGCGAGCAGGGTACGACACGGGACCTTCCTGCTCACTCCCGCCTATGCCAGTCTGCCCAAACGTGTTGTCACCCCAACTGTACACCTGGCGAAAAACAGTTTGCTTTTAAACTAACAAATGGGCAAGTAATTCTATTGAAAGTTAATATTTTGCAAATACATGAGTAATTACTTAATTGTGTCTTGCCTCCACTTGCAAATATAGGTAATTAGGATGACCCTCACCTCACCATAAGTGGTAACAGCAACTGAATGCTGCTCACCAGCCGCCACCTGCATCACTTGATGATCCTTTAAAGTGAGAACTTGAACTGCACGAATAGAATACAAATATGAGGAAAATCTCTTGAACATTAATATCAATGTGTACCTACAATGGAAATCAAGAGGAAACTCATAAAATGAAGAATTTCTTCTTAATAAGAAGGCTTTGGGTTAGAGTTAGAGAATGAGCTGTGGTTTCAGAGGAGCTTATTCATGTCATATAATGTACCCTAACATGCATTTTTAAAAAACTTAATAGCTGAAATAGCTTCTTAGATTACAGCTGAAAATTTCAGTGGAAAATATGTGGCTTCCAGAGAAGGTTACCTGGAGCATGGATCTGTTTGATGCTGGTAGGCAAAAGAATGCCAAGCTGCCCAACCTCGCCATTGCCACTAACAAACACTTCACCCTTGTTTGTCAGGAATAAGGTGTGCTCCAGTCCTGCAGCAACTGAAACATTTACACATAAGATTATTAGTACAATTTTAACAAATGAGTTTTAAGACTATATCCAAAAACATAAAATGCGTGATATGATTTGGTTATGTTGCATGGATAAATAGAATCCTTAGTTTGAAGGAGTAATTTTGGAACAAATGCATGTAACAACAGTTAAATAAATAACCAATTTATAAATGAACCAAGAACAACACACATAAATGTAATCAACAGTGAAAATAGTGCAAAATGTTCATAAAATCAACATAGAGAAAACCATGGAGGTATACTCACCTTGTTTGATGTTATTAATAGTTTTTAATCTGACTGGTAAATCAACTTTGTGCCCATCAGTTGGTCCACCTTCTTGGTGCACATCAAAAGTCCCAGGAACTCCAAGCTGGCCACAATTGCTGGAGCCCCAGCAGTAAAGCATGGAGAGGCTTTTTTCAGCCATTACAGAATTGTTCACATGCAAAGACTTATATTCACTGACAGGGTGCAGACCAGACTGAAAATAAAGTTAATGATCACTGATAATGGTTTATAATTCATTAATGAATATATACACCTTCATTGTCATGAGATGCCCAGACACCAAATGACGTGATAGCTGAGGATCTCATCATCAAGCATGAGTCTCCAGATATAAATTTACAAAGTAATTACCTTGTAAGGACATTGAAACTGTTCTTGCAATTCATGCTTTGATTTCCATCTGTATCTATATTGCCCAATGTTTGTACTACCATAACATCATTTCAAGATTTCAAATTCAAGGGTTGCAGAACTCTAACCCTACTTGATAATGGATGAATTTGCATTTGCGATGTCATAAATTATAATAAAATGTCTCTTAGAAACCTGATATTTGAATTTTCAATTCTATCAAAAGCCTAATTCCTATCAAAAGCGTAATTCAAACAGAAGCCCAGTTTAAATGCCGCATTCAGTTTGTATCCTCTACAAATTGTAAATAGATAATACCTTCTCCGCATGTTATCACATTTTAATTTGTTTAATTTTCAATTTTAGTTCTAATGTCTTCAAGTTTAGGTGAATTGTTTGATTGTGAATTTTAGGCTACTAATTGTTTGTACCTGTGTAGGTTTTGAACTGACAATGGAGCTGGGCTCCAAAAAGTTTTCTCTTATAAGAAATGGTGAACTTTTTGGCTATTTTCTTTACTTTTAAATTCCTGGTGATTTTGCGACTTAAGCAGCCAAATGATCTTAATACCGTCAACTGGGGCTACTCGGGACAGTTTTGAGCATTTTTTTGTTAATAACTGTTAATAACTTGTTACGATGAAACATTTCATAAACAAATTTAGGCTCATTTTATAGCTTTTTGCGAGGGCTTTTGAATGGCATTGTCAAAAAAATGCCATATGCTATTCGTAAGGTGACAGAAGAAAAAAAAAGTGTCCCAAGTAGCCCCGCCAAACAGGGCTACTCAGGACACTTGGAATAAAACTTCATTTTAAAACATTCAAAGCATGCAGAGTGTACCGTACTCATCCATTACTAACTGTACTCTGAAGTCCTCCTCTTTCATTGTAGATAATGTAGAGGCAGAATAAATGAGATTTTCCGCGATTTTTACTTGTTTTTCCTTTATTGATATGATATTACCATATACCATCAACCGGGGCAACTCGGGACTGGCGGGGCAACTCGGGACGCACCTCCGACACGGTGTAAAACTGTTATAGTAGCGAAACTAATTGGAATATTACAAAACTAAATATAGTGGCGTAAACGTCAACATTTTTCCTATCTATGTAGTATAAAGGCAGTCGAAAAATACGACATTTACTAGCTTTGAAAAATTCCTGAAAAAAATGGTGAAAAACGCTGTTTTGAAAAGTTACTTCTGCTAAGGTCTGTAGCAAAAAAAATATTCGCCGTATTAAAAAATTTTACTTACATAAAAGTTGCACCCAG